>NC_092695.1:20338763-20513763 GCF_964275005.1 Diadema setosum
TATCGTTGGCATCGTTGGTTCGTTGGCATCGTTGGTGCGTTGGCCACAAGTACGACTTGTCCATCACTGGCATCGTTGGTGCGTTGGCCCTTTGAATTAAAATCGTTGACATCGTTGTAACGCGTTGGTGCGTTAACTACTAGTACAAGTACAGATTTTACATTGTTGGCATCGATGGTGCGTTGACCATTATAATTTTCACATACATGTAATTAGCATCGTTGGTGCGTTGGCCACAAATTTCACATCGTTGCGTTGGCCACATAAATTTCTTATCAAATCGTTGGTGCGTTGGCCGTAAATTTCAACCCATTGCGGCATTGGCATTGTTAGTGCGTTGGCAAAAAATTCAGTTACCCTATCATACTGTTGGTGCGTTGGCCACAAATTATGCACATCGATCGGTGGTATGCATTGTTTGTGAGTTGGCCAAAAAAACATCGTTAAGTGCGTCGTTGAACATCATTGGTTCGTTTAAAAGCTATTCAATCCTTTCCATTACTATACACATCGTTGGTCGTTGGCTCAACACCTTTGCAACATGAACGTGCGGGGTATAGTACAGTACCGTAATACTCTAATGTTAGACCTCAGCTAGGCACTGATATTGTAATAACCAGATCGTTGGCGTTGGTTGACCAACGTTCATATGAAGAATTGGTGGGGTATTCTGCAATTGTTCCCAAGATTTAGATTTTTGAGCCCATGAGCAATCATCATCTAGGAACGGCGCAAAATTTGAGTCTAGGGTGAGAGTGTACACTAAGTTTTGTCGCCAATTTTCGAATGAATTGACTGTTTCACGTTTGGTGAGACACTATTGCTTGGGTGCTCTTGGAGCTGAGGCCATCACTAAAGCCTATAGGTGGGACCGTAATGTAAGAGAAAAACAAGGAACTTACACCAACTCTGGATCGTTGGCCGATTTGGAGCTCAGCAAGCTTAACGTCTGCTTGTGCAGGTGAAAACAAATCCTCAGGAGTAGGTAACGTTTCCAGAGCTGCCACCACGTAAATGAGAAGCAGACACAAATCGAGTTTCCGTGTAAACAGTCACCTTGAAGGCATTTAATGGAACCCAGCTTCAGACCAGATACCCAGCAGTGTGTAGCAGACAGTAACCCTACAGTCACCGAGAGGTGGCGCTATATAACAAGCTTGACTTGTAACATTGATAATCATTAACAACACTGGCGCTGTGTTTCACTAAACGGGACACTATTTTCGGGTAGGACACTTTTTGACATGACAAATCCCATGTCCTTCTTTGTTTTGTTTTGCAACTTCCAACACTGTGACTTTACGTGCCCTGTCTTGTTACAGTGAAAACATTTGATGACATTTGCACTTGTGCTGGACCCTTTGTCAGATTGAGGCTTTGGTGCCGATGAAGTTTCAGAACTCGTGCCTTTTTCAGGACCAGCATTCTTTGGATTGCTCGACTGATTTTTGTCTCTCTTATTTCCAGAGAAATTCCTGAAAGGTGGTCTGTTGTCATTTCTGTGGGTCAGCTCATACTCATCAGCCATCAAGGCTGCTGTATGCAAACTTGTCACTTTGTGATCATCCAAATGCGACCTCACACTGAAAGCAACACTCTTTTTTAATTCTTCCAAGAGAACAACCTCACGTAGGTTATCAAAATCCTGATCCACTTTCAAGGATCTGTACCACCTATCAAACATCATTTCTTTTTCACGAGCAAACTCAACATGTGTCTGCCCGGGTTTGCGGTACGAATTTCTGAACTTGTGTCTGTACGCCTCTGGCACCAACTCATATGCATTCAACACTGCCTTCTTGACTGTAGCATAGTCACGTGATTGCTCTTCAGAGAGAGATGAGTACACATCGGCAGCTTTGCCGACAAACACACTTTGAAGGAGCAAGGGCCAAAATTCCTGTGGCCAGTTCAAACTGTTAGCCACCTTCTCAAATGACACAAAATATGCATCAATTCTGTTTTCTTCAAACTTTGGCACCAATCGAATGTTCTTGGCCAAATCAAATTCAGAGGGAGCCCTTTCACGATTTCCAACAGTCTGTGCACGAGCCAATTCCATCTCACGCAATTTCAATTGTTGCTCCATTTCCCTCTCAACTTTCTTCTCTTCAATTTCAAGTTTCTTCATTTCCAGTTCTTTTTGTTCCTTCTCCCTCTCTTTTTCCCTTTCTCTTTCTTTTTCCCTTTCCTTCATTTCCATTTCTCTAGCCCTTTGCTCTCTTTCTATTTCTAATCTCACCTTCTCTTTCTCCAATTCTAATTCCCTTGCTCTTTCTCTCTCCTTCATTTCCAATTTAGCAAGCTCAAGCCGTGTTTGATCTGAAATTTGAGCTTGATCTGATGTGTCAATTTCTTCTTTGAGCTCCATGTGACCAGCTACTAAGTCAAGAATCTCTGCCTTTCTTACACCTTGTGGAACATCAACATTTAAATGCTGTGCAAGAGTAGTCAAATCACATTTGCGTAACCTTTGCAAATCTTTGAGGGACAAATCTGTCCTCTGAACAAATGCCTGAACATCCATTGTACTGATTGACATTGTCACATGTATTACACACAATGTACAATTGAACAATCAACTCACTGGTATTTTGTCTGTACCAATATTCTGGATTCCGGAACGTTCCAAATTCTAAGTTTTGGCTTTAGATTCACTTCTCGGACACAAGCCCCCAATTTTGTTACGACCAAAATCACTCTGAGAATGATCGCACAAAAGAAACAATCAACTAATGTTCAGGCGGTTTATTAACTGTGATATTGTGGGTACAGACTCGTAATTGGTTCTCACATCAGTACAATAATGATCAATAAAACAATTATAAATCAGTAGTGGAATCACTTACACGTATCTGAAATCAAGTAATCCTTTGGAAAGGTCCAATTATGATGTTCGATGCACAGATGAATGATCCTTGACGTGCACTAATGAATGATTCCTCCAACGTAAATCCAGAGGCATTGGTTGCAATAATCCACTTTATAAATCCGGGGTAAAGTCCACGATATATGTCCACGGCGAAACGTGCAAAATCCAAACGTTATGACGACCACGTCCAGTTGATGCGTTGAATGATGATTCACTTTATAATGTCCAGCGAGGAATCCAGCCCGTCACAGCTTTGCCGTAACAATGTCCGTTGACATTAAAATATGGAGTCTATCTCCAACGTAGGCAAATTAATTCTCTGCAGGCAAAATGTCTCCCAGGCCTTATCTCCACAAACACAGTTTGTATAGCAGGTCAGGAGGTAACACAGGACTGACTATAACAAGTCGCTTCAGAGCCAGAAGTGACGTAACTCTCAGAGCAGAGGTGTTGGGTACTCTGCCTACCTCAGAATTTCTCCGGCTTATATACTATCCATTCACCCCTTTCTAGTACATTCTGTAATTTTCTCCAACCTGGGGCCACACACCTGAACATACTAGCAAGTCCAAATTCCAGGAATCCTGGATGACTCACTGCCTAACTATGTGCATAACATCATTGCCAAAATTACCTACCAATCACATTGGGCTACAGGGACAGTGCCTCACTCAGCCAAATTTGTAAGCACTTCCTAGAATTTTCTGGAATGGGTTAAATCATTCTAGATTGAGTGAGCTATAATGTATTTCCTGTCACATGCATACATGTACTGTAGCTACATTGTATACCACGTAGAAAATTCTCCACTGATCTGGTCAGCCTGTATGTACTATATCTATATCATATAGAATGTTCTCCATTATTCTGGTCCACCTGTGTACATACACATTAAAACAACCATGCATACAGCCTTGATACATGTACATAACTACTTGTGTGTACATTTGTGACAGACATTCCGGACGATTTTCATAATTTCACATCATGTAGTACATAAATCAAAAGCTCCATGTATAGATTCGTGGAATTTGTTGTGGTACTTGAGCAGAGAAACCAATAAATTGAAAACCTTAAACAAATTACACTGAACAGTGTTGATGACATCAGAGCCTCATATATTTCAGAAATGTAGCAGTGCAATTCCATTACAATACCACTTGCTCAACAAGTTCACCTGTGAAGAATCTGTGCATGCCTTCTTCTTTTGTTCTGCTTCCGTGAGCCCCAACTCATGCATTCCTATGGTGAGGCTGCCATGTCATCATCCTTGTTCATTGCAATTTGTTACAAATTTTGAAAACATTCTCATTCCTCATCCCAATCACTATAAATTCTGAAACTCTGTACTCAGTTTAAAGGGTGTGTACAGTTCTGGTCGAGGTGAGGATTTAGCTTTTAACGTTTTGCGAGATATTCAGAAACCACTTATGAGATGTCAAAGAGCATGCAGTTCTAAGGGGTATCAAAAGTTTATTTGATGAAAATTGGTTTTTGAAATGGCTGAGATATCCAAAAACAAAGTGAAACAAAGAAATCCTAATAAAGTTGTGGCATGTCGCCTTTTATTATTAGCACTTTTTTTATATCTCAGCCATTTGAAAATCAATTTTCATCAAATAAACGTTGAATCCTTTTTGAAATTACATGCTCTTTCATATTTCATAAAAGGCTTTTCATTATCTCACTTAGGAATGTTCAAAGCATGAATCCCCACCTCAACCAGTACTGTACAGTCCCTTTAACTGATTTATAGTTGTTCAAATGTAAAAGTCTGAAAATCATCCGGAGGTCCCCTTTAATTTACCGTGGACCCAAAATGTAGAACTCCCTTCCTGCTGAAATGAAAAATTCAGTAAGTACTGACACGCTCAAATTCAAGTGATTTTTTTTTTAATTCAGTCATTAATGAAACATTGACCGCGTTGGACAACCTTGCTATCAAGTCAAGTGATCGTCTTTATTTCTCATAATGGGGATCTTGTTTTAATAGATAAGCTGTATACTGACATGCTGAATGCACGTCAGCTTCCTCGTCTCATGACCTTTTTGCCCTGTGTTGGTTATTTTGCTGGGGTTAGCATGGATTTTTCTGTGTCTGTGTCCGTGTCTCGGTGTGTGCTCGTTTGAATGTGTGTGTGTGTGTGTGTGTGTGTGTGCGTGCGTGATTTGTCCCATTGTTTTACTTGTACTTCTTCCTCTTATCTCTTATGGATCTGAATACCTATCTATTATAGATGTACACATGTTTACGCAAGTATGCTAAGGATTTCTTTTTTCCTTTTTACTCAGGGAGCTTTCTAGTTGTACAAGCTCTGCATTTTTGCAAGTTCCCTTCATAATCCTTACTAGCCAGTGCTATTTTCAACTCATAGTGATTTCATGAAGATCAAATTATGTAAATTACTTTTGTGCTCGTAAGTGCAGACGTTTATGTGTTATGCTTTTGTTTTACTATTGTTTGTATTTATATTTGCTTCATGACATTTCAACTTCTTGTACAAATAGTTAGTACTACTTTGGCAATAATTTTGTATCATTTGGATATGGAAATAAATGCACCGTAAAGTAATTGAAATAAAAATGTGATTTGGAAGGGGACAGGAACTGTGATATGGGATGTTGGAGAACTGTCCTTCTCTTTTCTACTACCACAATATAGCCAAGTTTATCAAAGCCTTTTGCGTTTATATGTCTAAACCAAAGAGAATATAGGTGTAATCTCTTTGGTCTAAAACCCCACATAAAATGAGCAAGCTCTACAATGTCTTCTTGGATGATATTCATTACAGTTATAATAATATGAGGGAGAGAGAAGAGGTGGGGGGGGGGGGAGATAACCGGTCAGAAAAAAAAATAGTTTGTTGTTGCTTATAAGATTTCAAAGGTTATAACATAGTTACTTCCCTGTATGAGGTCATTCGTAAGATCACGGAAGGAACTGCTCTTCTTCAGTATCAGAAATCTTAGGTTGTCATCACTCAAATAAAAAACACTATGATTATATACAAGGGTTAGATATTATGTATGTAGCACTTCCCTCTCAGGCGTCAGGAACACCATGTCAAAAATACATTCAAATTGCAGGCAACTTATGTTAGGCACTAGTCGCAGTGATAGAAAGGCCTATTCTTCAAAATAAGATTGCAAACTCACTCTTCTGACATTTTAGAATCAATTCGTATAATTCCTCAGAAGCAAACAAACTCTGTGAGTAATACACTGTACCACCATTCTGCCAACAACAACAACAACAACAACAACAAAAAGTTCCAAAAAAGCAACCAATCATTTCTGATGTAAGTACCCTCATTGCTATTTTGATACAGTATTCTAATGTTACAATTCAGCATCCTCAACAGTAAAAAAAAAAAAAAAATCCACCAATGAATCTAAAATTATCATTAGTTTACATTGATATCAATCAATTATATGAATACATTGCTTGATATTATCAACATTATTAAAACAGGCCAGAGATAGGCGTCCGGGAAACTACATAACGAGGAGTTGACATGAGGACGGTTTGAACTGGGCTCGGATTTCCTATATAGGGTAAAAATGCGGTTGATGCTCGAGGTTAGCAACTTAAACAAATGTAACATTCTTTTTTTTAAAGGAAGGAAAATCCAGAAATGACGTACGAACAACTGTAATTCCTGCCTATATTCGGCATCAGTGGTTTGTCGAAAGGGTACTGATCGTCACTCTGATTCAATCCGGATCGACCGAGGTCATCTTCTCTTCCTTCTAACGGGGCATTTAGTCTTTGCTCACTAACGCGCACAAGTACAGCTGACGTACCTTGCATAATTATTGAATCAGCGATTAGCTTGGTGCACCAAGATTTACAAGGACGGGAAAAAATGCTATAGAAGCTATAGAAATTTTCCACCGTTAAAGCAATGTGTAGAGCATAGATTTACACTTGCCCCACGTTTCCCCACGCATAACGCAATAGCGATTCCATCATTTCTAGATGAAATGTGTTAGTTAATACCACTTCAAGTCAGCAGCAGTCAACACTCGACAGATAGCTGAGGATAGCAATCGAGGTAACACGATGACGAAGAATAGAGTCGTCTTGTTCATGCTGTACTACTTTTGTCAGCTGCTTATGCCTTCTTGTGTCGGTCAGAGAACGGCATCCAGCGGTAGAGCGCTGTCCGCCAGAGCGGATGAATTCAGAAGACAGATCGAGACCACGTTCGGCAGCCGGGATTCCCAAGTCGACCTTGTGTTTTTGCTTGGCATCACCTCCGGCACGAGCTCGGAAGACTACAGTCGTGCAAGCGAGTTTCTCCACCTGATCTCGCTAAACGCCACTCGCACTTCTCTCGTATCGTACTCGCATTGCAGCAACATCAAAACTTACATAGATTACACCTCAGAAGGTAGAAGGAACAAGTGTAGGCCTACTATTGACGAAAGTCTGGACGGAACAGAGTACGAGCCGGGGAGCACTTGCTCCGGTGAAGCCCTTGAAACTGCACGGACGGTTTTACGGGCTGGACAGTCAACTGCTCATAGGTAGGTAGCATCTACGTTTTTCAGCTCATCTTATTTCCACCTTTTCATGACATATGTTGAGCAAATGCAAGGCTTCGACGCAAAGGATGACGAATAACATACGACAATACAGTTGCAAACAAGTAGCAAGCACACTAACAACGCTAGATAGGGTAATTATAACAATGGCAACATTAGAGATGGTACCCAGGGGAAAGAAAAGCATTATTATTATCAATATCATTATCATAATTGTTATATCTTGAAAGACAATATCAGCTATCGAGAGTGGTAGTTTTGAAGTCAGGAATGAAACCAAGATGAAGGTCTTTCGCATTTCAATATGAAATAATGATAAGTGCCTGAGTCACGGGATAGAACTTACTGATTTAATTGGGAGGAATTCTACTGAAAATCTAGTGGCTTGTGTATAAGAGCTCCCGTTGAAAGAAATTGATATGCCGTGGTGATGTGATCACAGTCGTGATGACCAGTCTGCATCAGATTCAATTTAAACAATGCCTTTTGCAGTCAAGGTGAGAGTTTGCCTGTTTGTGAATATGTGTATGTAGAACCAAGCAGGCTAGAGGGGTGAGTGTACTTTACGGCAGGAACAGAAACGGAGAAGCGGAGGTTTAAGGTATGGCATTATCTAAAAACAATTTGTTTTAATCAAAACAAAAACTTACCGCTTATAGTTAATGTAAGGGAGTTTGATAGCACTGTGGACGTCTGAGGAGTACGGTAATTAGTTGTCTTCGTAATCAGTTTTGTGAATCAAGTGTGTGTGTATTGTATGTGTGTGTGTTTGTGTGTGTATGTATGTGTGTATTTGTTTGTTTGTTTCTTTGTTGTTACTACATTTTCGGGGGGGGGGGGTTAAACTTTGAAAGAGTTGATCGCTCCGAAGGAGTGAAGTGGGTAGGTACGTGTTGGAGGAGTATATTTTTTTAACGTAAAATCAATTGATTTTCACCTTGAATGGCTTGGTTTCACACATGTAGGCCTATCAGCGAGAAGTATATTTTTTTTTTCTGTTTTTATTATCATTTTGCTTTCGTTCAAATGGTCCGTTGTGGATCACATAACCGCCCCCCCCCCCCCATTTCGAGCCGTTTGTGTGTGTGTGTGTGTGTGTGTGTGTGTGTGTGTGTGTTTTACTTATGAATTTTTCGACAGTCTAAACTGTGACTTCAATTTATTCATGTTTATGTTACGTGGCTAAGTCATCAGTAAATATCTCAGACTGACCAATCCTATACTTTAATAGAGTCATAGTTCTGCTGACCAACGGTGTGTCCACGGTGGGAAAGCGACCCGGTCCCATTGCCGAAGACCTCAAGGGTGAAGGCGTTGTCATTTTCTCCATTGGGCTGACCACGTCTGCCAATCATGACGAGCTGCGGAGCATCGCTTCATCCGAGGACCACGTGTTTTGGATAAACGAGCTCGGGGACATCTCTACGCTCGGTTCTGCGCAGAGGCAAGGTGCGCATGCCTGTTTCATCTTGGTTACTTTGCTTTGCTACTTCCTCGTTTAATACTTTCACATTTTCTTTATGATGGGTTCAAACTTAACTGAGAGTTTCGTAATTCTTTTTTTTTTGTCCAACACTCTCCATGACGCCTATGACAATTTGGCATGAATGATCAATACAGGAGAGATGACACTTGTTGTAATGGAACACGAACAATTCTATGGTCATTTTGACTGTAAGATGTTAAGAATATGAGTTACAAAAACCGAAGAGGTATGTTACATGAAATCCGGCATGATATTATTAAATATATCGAAATCTGTATCATCACATAATTTTCATGAAACCGTGTTATTAGATATGTTGATATCGATGTAAGGCCTACTGTTTCCTGTCTTACACTAAAGCAACTTAAAGATGTATTGATAATCACTGAAACTGTAATGTGGACTTGGGAAAGAAAGGGAAAGAAAGGAATTGAAACAAAGTACTTAAAGGACAAGTCCACCTTCATATACGTAAGGATTGAGAGAATGCAGCAATATTAGTAGAACACATCAGTGAAAGTTTGAGGAAAATTGTATGTTATTGTATGATGTCACATGCTTACACCTATTGTTCACAAAACTTTACTTTTTGAATAAAGTGCACATTTCTTCGGCTTGCTACTGACGTATGTTAAGGGTAATATTATTCCCCCTGCCTTCTGAAAGAGAGAAGTCGAGTGTTCTTTTGTTATGCGAGAAAAATGGAAATATGTTGAATTTTCTTTATTCTTTCTTTATATCGTTGTACTTATGTGACACCACAAGCTATAGTAGTCTTTTCATCCAGCCGTGACTGAGCAAGAAACTTCAAAATTTCAAAACTTTTTCCAACAGATTGTCCGATTTTGCTCAAACTCTCACTGATGTGTTCTACTAATATTGCTGCATTCACTCAACCCACATGTCTATGAAGGTGAACTTGTCCTTTAAACAAGGTGGTGACACGCCTCACAAGCTTCTGACTGCCTTGGACAAAAACAAAAACAACAATATGATATCATCTTAAACTTCCTTGTTCAAGGACATACAATAAAGGAATGGATAATATATGTTTTGCACCAAATTTTGGTTGAGTTGTACTTCGAACTGACCGAAATCAAGTTAACAAGGGGAAATGGTTGCAGTTTTGACCCAAAACAATACATAATTTTGATAATCTTTCTTATAGGACCCTACCTTTGTGATAGCCGAGGACTGAAATCAATACTCTTTAGCCCAACATTTTCGTTATAATTATTGTTGATGAAACTTCGAATGTTTATATCTAAATACATGTATCTCATTACTGCCGAAGGTTGAATGTTGGAGATTGGAAAGGTGTGTGGATATGATATCTACACATGTCCTGGCTGCAAGAAAATCCTTCTGAATCACGGATTTCCATGACAATGTTTTTGTTTTTGTGTATTTGTGGGTTTTTTTTTCTCCAAAAGTTGGTAATGATTATAACAACGCCCTTTACGAACAGGTAGAGAGCGTGCTGTTGGCCAGTTTGTAGCGTGTCGCATAGGAGAATAATAGTTGATCACGGAGTTTGTCGAGTGATTAACTTTTCATCAACTTGCGCTTTATTTTGTTCGAAGATGTCAATAATAGCAACGCCCTCAACGAACAGGTGGAGCACGTGCAGTGTTACGAGAACGGCAGCACCCAATGTCGCGGTTTGGGGAACTGCTGTGGACAGCATGCTGCGTGTTCGTGCGCTACCGAGAGCGGCTCAATCGCATGCACCTGCGAACCTGGATACACCGGGGATGGCTTTAACTGCAGTGGTAAGAACAATATGTCAATATAATTTCCATTGTAAAGCTTGCAACTGTTAATATACATTAGTGTCCTGAAATGCGTCCAAGGCCAATTTTGAATCCTAAAGATACAAATCAGAATCCTTCATTCTGTATCTTCGTCATAGTGTATACCGAATTTGGTACCAAAGATGGCAGACCTGACTCTCTTTTCTAAATGAGAACCCAAATATCACACGGCCAATGTCTCTAAACACAGATGAAACCTATATGGTCATGCCTATTGCGATCAGGACTGGAATCATTGATTTAAAAAAAATCGGATCACCTAATTTGTCAGTCTTGACAAATTCCGAGTCTAGTTTCCATTGTAAAGCTTGCAACTGTTAAATATACATTAGTGTCCTGAAATGCGTCCAAGGCCAATTTTGAATCCTAAAGATACAAATCAGAATCAAACTTAGTTAACAATATACTACATCGCTTTGATACGAAGCTAGATCATTCACTTATTCCATTACGGACATGACGGAAGGTAGAGAGTTAGTTGTTGTTTTTTTGTATTTGATACAACTGATATACATGTGACTCTTTCAGTTTATATAAATATCGCACTTCGTTTAGAGCACACAAGCACACGCATAATGTGGAAAGCATGATACATGTAACGATGACGTTCTCTTTATGTAGCTTGCCCGCAGGGGACATACAAGTCATCGTATGGCAACCACCCGTGTACCCCGTGTCCAGCCCACTCCTCAACAGCTTCCACGGCTAGCACGAACAGCTCGGAATGCTTATGTGACCCAGGTTATGCAGGGACCAGCTGTCAACGTAAGTTTGCTTAGATGATTTTTTTTTTTTTTAAAGAAGAAAATCTTATCACCGTCAACATTGTCGATATCATGTGTGTTGTACTTATCACTGCTAAGAAAATGTCTCCGACTTCTAAAATACTTTTACTTATTATACAGGGCTTTTTCGGCCAATTTCAAACTCTTGACACTCGTATTCGTAAAATCGCGATTCAAATCAGACGATGCCAGTCGTGTCGTCGCAATTGATCATTCATAATTCTACATAAACAGCAAGCAATTCTTCTATAGCGCACGCATTTTCGTTTTTGTGCGATCAAGTGTTGATAAGGAAACAATTTCGTTTTAAGAGCACGGAATTTGATTTGTGAGAAATCAAAAGTATCAGAAAGAAAACATTTGCATTCATGTGTGGGTGGAATTTGACATTTCTGCAATTGACTGCATCTCATCTGTCTGTTGCTTTCTTTGAAAATCCAAGAGTCAACCTGCAAAGATTATCCACCACCTCTCCACGGGGCCGTAGCCTGCACCCAGCAACCCAGAGGTCGGATTTGCAGGATGTTCTGCAACAGGAACTTCCTATTCTTAGAGGAACCAGAGAGGTATTACAACTGTACCGATGGGAACTGGCTGGCTGAATCAACCGGTAGACCTGCGAAGATGCCGTGGCCAGACTGTTCAGGCAAGGCATTATGGGGCTGTTTTCAAGACAGAGGAAATATACCTACCGCCGCCGGCGCCCCCACATTTTTTTCACATTATTTTGACACCCACCTTGATATAATACTGTTAATAGATTTTAGTGGCAACATAATGTGCAAATTTTATGAAGAGAAGATTTGTAGCGATCAAAGATAACAATTCATATTGGAATTGGGGCAAAAATCTTCTTTTGACACCATTTTCTGCCTATAACGGAGGACCATATAATGATATATTTCCTTTTGCCATGCATAATTATTCCCCTTTTCAGTGCAAAGGCTATAGCAAGTGTATGTATGCTTCGGTTAATCTTGTTACACGGCACTATCGATATCTAGATTATCACTGAAAATGATTTCCAAGTATATGCTTCATATTTCATATCAAATGTTCCTTACTCACACGCCTGGGAAACCATGAACAAAAGGACAGTCGTACCAATAAACTATCACGAGACAACATGCAATATATAAAATGGGAAACCAAGCCTTGTTTTATGGAAAAACATGAATGAAAATTATCACAAATTAAGCGGAATATGCTCCAAGAGATGTATCATTTTAGAGTAATTTCTCGAACACCAGGTAATGAAACCGTGATGATGTCAAAGAGGTATGTCATGATATGTAAAATATGTGGTCACATGTTTATTCATTTTACTGTTTTATAAACATGTTTATTAGTATTCCCTCTTTCAATCAACAATTACTACTAGATTTGTGCAACTTGATGTCATATGCAATTTCAGGTAAAGATGCTAAATCTGAAAACAAACTACTAATCAAAAGCAAAAACACTTAGGAGCAGAAAAGGGGGATCTTAAGTTCACTTTATCCTCTCATCACTATTCATTTGAAGCGACATGATTATTTCACAGTATCAGAGCTATATACTTCTGATTTTTTTTTTTCATGCACCTCTTCATATTCCTCTTGGGTGTATTACACGGAGAAATCCAATTTGAGACAGAAAAAAAAAAAGAACGTGTGATCAAAATCTTTGAAGATGTTTGTACATCACCACATGTGTAAACTGAATTTAGATACCATCGTCAGAAAACATATAAAACCTGAATCGGCCTTGTTGGCTCAAATTGCATGTGTTTCAGGCCTAGTAGATTGGTAACCGTTGCAAGTTTTGATGGCTTTGATGATACAAGTTTACATTGATAGAAATAATGTAATCAATATATTTCCAAGAAAGTATGAAAATAAAAACACTTCGTAAATATACCACATGAGTGGTATAATAACTATGACAAAATATCATGCAATGCGTTTTGGATTGACATTTCTCATCTCTATTAGAACCGCTACCCACTCAGATGAAAGTACTTCTGACACTCGGATTTTACCGGGGCGGATGTCAAAACCAATCGAAGATTATCATGAAGAACAAGTTTAAGGGTTACTTCGACTCTTTGGCGTCTGAACTTGGAATCGCAAACATTTGTGCTCCCCATGCCGTCTGCGATTTTGAGAGTCTCGATATCACCTGCGGACGTCAACCCCCTTCGAAAAAGGCGAGAAGAAATCGTGGCAGACGGCAGGTGGGCACAGATGACGTGATAAGACTGACTTTGACGCATTCCGTGACGTCAAATACTTATCAGGCAGACTTGGACAAGGTAAGATTTCTTACGTAAAATGTTTGTGGGCCACAAGGCGATCTTAATGAATATACCAGGGGAATGTTTCATAAAACTTGTCATCGATCAGTGACAAGTTGTCATAGATGTGACAAACTACTGAAATCCTTGCATCTGAGTGGCTGAGAGCAAGTTTGTCATAGAAATGTGGCAGTTGTCACTGATAACAAGTTTTATGAAACGGGCCCCAGATTAGGATTTTTTTCGATAGATAGACATGTTTTGTTGTTGTTGTTGTTGTTGCTGTTGTTGTAATCATCTTTGACAGGCAAATTCTTTCTGTCCGGAGCTGTCTTATGTCTAATGTGAATCTGCATATTTTAACACCAACAGTTTATATCTAATACCATTACGCGAACATTTTTTTTTTTTTTATCCAGGGCATGTTCTAAAGATATGAAACTATCTAATTTCATTGGATTTCTTTATATTTCAGAAATGAATGGAGGTGTCAAAATAGTTTGATACCAAATTTCTGTGGCTTAATAGTGGTGTATGTTTGTTTTGTTATTCAATTGTCAGTGTTTTATTAGTCAAAATGAAATTGTCTCTTTGTCTTTCATCGGTAACTGCTTTTCGATTGCAGACTAAGTTTCCAAAGCCTATCATATATTGTTAAATTCATAACTGAATGTTAAGTTAGCAACATGTTTTAGGAGATTTGGGTTCTCATTTCTAACATAAAGTGGTCATTTTCTTGGGGCGATTTTGTTCTAATTCTCCGCAGATTTAATGAAATCAATTTTCTGCCAACTTGATAATGAAACGATCATGATTTCTGCAGACAACATTCCCCAGGACTTAAATAGTTGGTTACCTTTTTTTTTTCGCCAGTGACAGTGAATGAGTTAAATATGCACAAATTCCACACTATTCTATTGAAATACCTATGAACGCAGGAAATAAACATGACACAGAGGGGGTTAAAGAAAATTACCAAAAAGCACCATGAATTCGTCACCTCTGCTACATTCTCCTGAATATATGAGTATAATGTGTCTTCTCGTCATAGCACATCCTATTGTAGGCCCCTATATATCTTTCATGTCTAATTAGAGCGTGTGGTGCCACTCAGCTTAAAAGATAATAATAATAATTCAAGAAAAAAAGCATACAATGACATGGCACACGATGATAATCTGGAAGGAAAGTCTCGGTAAAACATTTGCTGCTTTGTGAGGATTCCTTAATGTAGTACTTTTTTGATCTAGGGTAAGTAAAATCAGCATCATAAATTATGTCATTTCGTGGTTTCTACAAACAGGTCCAACTCAGCAGATGATATTTCATTTACGTTTTATATGCTGCCTTAAGTAATTGTGGCTTAAACACTATTATGTATGAGCTAACTCAGAACTAATTTATCGCAAAGTTGATCCCCTCATGCTATACGGAAACTAACGGAACGTAATAAAGACGTAGTTACTGGATATCCCTGTCTGTGTGTGTAGGATGCACTGCTAACTGTGCGGAGGGTTGACGGACGAGCAGCGCTGGGCTTTCTCGTTTCGTCGATACGAGACAAGGTGACATCCGTGAACTTTACAATCGCTTTGGATGGCGTCACGTTATCGCCCGCCGTGCAAACATTCACCGTCAGCGAATATTACTCGGCCCCGTGTACACCGGGCATGGTGTCGTCTGAGAACTCTTGCTGTAAGACCCAAATTATACATAGATGGACTTCTGTGAATTCCCGAAATAGATTGAAAAATCAAATTAAAAGGCAATGTAAATACGTAAACATAATTGCACCGAATGTATACCACATGCTGGAAATTCAAGAAGAGCCTAAAATCATTATATCCCCTTGTATTGAGGGAAAGCACCAATCGTCATCATGCTCAGATCATTCTACATGGACATCATTTCTCATAAAACGGTTTATTTATTTAGCATTGAGATATAAAACCCTTCATTAGCCTTGGTTAATTCATAAGTGTGTAATTTATGCACACAGTGTGGTGATGCCCATGCTGGCATTACTCTAACGATGCATTATCATAATTATGATGTTGACACCTGCTTACAGAATAATGACCGTTATCTGCAGAAACGCCGTTAGATTATGTCTCGTCTACTGTTATTTTTTATGTATACAAGTGCCGTGTACACCGGGAACAAGACACAACCAGACGTCTGATACCTGCGAGAGATGTCCCGAGGGAACTTATCAAGACGAGTACGGTCGGACAGAATGTCTTAGCTGTCCCGAGGGAACTTCAACGGCCGCAGCGGGAAGCAGAACCTCTAAAGACTGCAAAAGTTAAAAGAAAACTGGAGGAAGCATTTCCCTTATCTTATTGGTCTCTAAGCCAAGTCAAGAAATAAACATTGAAACACACTCCCCATATGGAATATTATATTCCCGCACCCTAACTGTCATAAAAACAACAAAGAAAAAATCATGCATGTATCTCAATGAATCTGTTGTGTCCAGTGGACTTCATAGTAAACACCCCCATATAATTATGCCAATACGTGTCAAACAGATTTGTTTTTAGCCCTTATTCAGAAGTCGATGTTACTTATGAATTGGCTGGTGTTTTGAAAGTATGTTACAGGGACAAAAGCAGCAAAGAGGAAATGGAAATGAAAGTGCAAGGAAGAACATAAAAGCCCATAATTGTGACACTATTCAATTATTAGGTCAGTGTTGGTGATTGGTTACTGCATCTTTGATAATGGGCAGCATGTTACATTCATTGATATATCTGCTCACATTGTTAGATACTATGAGCCTATAAGTTCCAAGTTTTTTATCCGGTTTTTTTTTTTCCAGCAAAACGTGTTTGGCATATAACATTAAGATTAAGAGTTTTATGTGTATGTTTATTGGCTTGCAATATATTCGTATCTATATAAGATAGGATCTCATCCGCGTAAAGCTCTGCTTATGATGACTGTCCCCTATATTGATTTCTCCCTTGTTCACATATAAACACAGTATGCCTTGGGAAATCCAGTCCAAATATAGGTTAGTCTGATAAGAAAGAGTGAGATATTACGAGTTCAACGGTATAATTTTGATCGAAATCTGATGAAAAAAAGGAAGTTATGACATTTGAAGTTTCGCTATTTTTTTTTTTTTTTTTTGGGGGGGGGGGTTCTTGAACAGTCAATATGAATATGCAAATGACAAAGAGAGCATGTTATTCCCTCGCAATTTACCATATGATTTGTACATTAAATTTTGAATTTTTCCAGTTTTTCATTCAAACGCAATTATGCCCGAGGCTCAAATCCTCGTATATCTAACTGATCACTATTCTAAAGTTATTCAACCAGGAATAACGTCATGTTTCAGACTTCAATGACAGAAACATTGAATTTTGTCATTTTTTTTTTTTTTTGGTGTGTGTAAACGATCAATGAAAAATTGTGAGTGTATGACATGGTTTGCTCACTCATTTGCATATTCATAGTCATTGTACAAGAACTGTTGCGCATAATTAGCAAAACTTAAAAATGTCATAACTTCCTTATTTTTCATCCGATTTCACTCAAATTTTTACCGTTGAACTCGGAAGATGTTACCCTTTTTTCAGACTAGCTTATATTTTTACAGGGTTTCTTCTTTAACTTTCTGCTTTGATTGATATGTTATTACAGACTGATGTTGATATGAAATTGACGATTATTATATTGATGTGTATGCTATACTCTCAATCTTTTTTGGCATATTCTATATCACTTTGATTTCATTTGTTATCTTATTTTGAGAAAGAAAATGCAATGCAGAAATAAACCAAACCAAACCAAGTGACAACCAGCAATAGTGTATCAATTTATATTACTTTTGTTTGTCATTTGCAGATTAAAAATAGACTAATTGAAGTGGGATATTGAGTGCAGAATCAAAGAGAGTGCGTAGTTTGCGAAGAATAACAAGACTGGCCTTGTAGAAATGAAACAAGACTGGTAAATGGCTTTTTTTTTCTGTCCTGTAATGCTTGTCATGTTTTGAATTACTTAATACTTTCCTTTTGTATAGGTATTTGTATTGATTGTATGATCTGTCCACAGTACACACTCTCTACTTGTTAGTGGACCCCTCATTTCTGCCCCTTAGACAATGGATAATCTAATATATTTTAAACCATATGCAAATGCTTTTAATTCATTAATTCCCTCTATTTTTGTATCATACAGTCGATTATCGAATACTCAAGATCATAGAGAATTGTTGTTTCCTCTCAAAAGAAATATTATTTAAGAATTATTGTGATCCATGTACAATCATGTAATTCTTTCCCACATCATGATGGGCTAATGTAGTAGACACCAATCAAACTGGAGGTAAAATAACGTAACACAAGCTGAATGTCTGTCGTTTATCATATCAGAGGAAATTGCATGATACGCGTTAAATTCTGTGAGTACCCGTTCTTTTGGTGTATTGTTATATTCGATACCTGTGATACTGTTGTCATAGCTGACTTGTTGACTGTCCCAGTTTGTGTGTATATGTGTGTGTGTGGTGTGCGTGCGTGTGTGTGTGTGTGTGTGTGTGTGTGTGTGTGTGTTTACTCGGGTAATCACTCCCCATGAGTTCCGCGGTACGCTGATTGCTTCATACTCCACCACCCCTCCCTAAACTCCATTTTCACAGGAGAATGAAATCCCAATCTATAGTTCAGTGTAGAGTATATTATAGACAGTGATATAAAGTAAATGCAGCAATATTAGTAGAATCTCCTTGGTAGAACTCATTTTAAAGTTTGAGGATAAATCGGACAATCCATTCAAAACTTATGAGGATCAAGGGAATGTTTACTTTTCATAGGAAATGAAATTTTGTGGCGGTTTAAGACTTCATAACTTTTGAACTGTGCATTATATACATGTGTATATATATATATATATATATATATATATATATATATATATATATTTATTTATTTATTTATTTATCTATTTATATAAATGTATAAATATATGTATACATATATACATTCCTCCTTTCTGCAGATAAATAGGGAAATATTTGAATGCTTCCACTATGATTTGCATACAATAACCTTGTGTATACTGATTTGACTGGAAGATTAAAAAAAAAAGATTTTGAAATGTAGAGTAAAAATCATTCGTTTTTTTTTTTTGTACATACCTATGTGACAAGCACGCCCTTTGATTATTATATTCTTGTTTTAGAATATGATGGCATAAAATACTTAGACACAAGCAATCACACATGCACACATGTATACACACACAATTATAAATACATATATAAATATGTATATGTATGTATATACTATATACATTACATACATATTTATATATATGTATATATATATATATGTATACATATATATATATATATATATATATATATATATATATATATATATATAATTTATATATATATATATATATATATATATATATATATATGGTAGGCAGCATTTGTTTAGATTTCAAAGGCTTTCGAGCGAGTCATTTGGAACTTGCATATTGTATATTGCTAAACTTCATAAGAATTTCTCGTGCACAATGTCATGCCCAATCACCGTTTCTGGTCCCTTATTTAAAGAATGAACATCATGCTAAATATGTATTTTACATTTTACCTTGTTTCGAAGAGTACAAATGACAAGAGAGATGACAGTTTTTCCGTATTACATGTTTCTCTCTGTAGAGAAAAAGGGGTTGAGCTTGCTCACTATCTGCGCTTCACTTCAATTCATTTCAAATCAATTCAAATTCATTCTCATTTTTTACCGGTAAAACATATTTTATTTCCTATATTTTGGTGCCAAAAGAATACTGGAGGCGGCACATTTGAAACAAACTAACGTTGTACAACGACAGTGAAACACTACATGTATAATACAATATACTGTTACAGCGAAACATTGTAATAAAACCCTAAGGAAAACAACACGTAAAACACGAAAAAAAAAAATAGATGGAAGCACTGAAAACACAGTGCTTTGAAGTATGTCGGCCCCTTTATGAAGAAGAAATTCAATACCACTCACTATAAGTCCGGAAGCCCACTAAAGAGACAACACTGACGTCAAAAACAGGACGATAAAGAGACAAGAATCGTCATAACAACAGGACAACAAAAGAGACAAGTAAATACAATGGAGACAGCGACCTTTCTCAGCCACCAAAGACACTAAAACAATTTCTGCTATATCCTATTAATCTTGTAGATACTCTTCACAATCATGTAGAATTATATAGTGTACGCGTTTGGAAATCATCAGTAATACGTCATCATCTCACATTATCGTGTACTTTTTTTTTTCCAATTTAATACAATGTATTTCCATCATTAACAAAAATGGTACATAAAAGTATGCATTTGTCTGTTCGTGTTATTGAGCAATTAAAAAAAAAAAAAAAAAACGAATATTTGCAGATCGTTACGTTCAATATCATTATGCCAACCAGAACCAGTAGTGACAAGGGTATCATGTCAACGCCTCCATAAAAGAATATGTTCAGGCCAGTGTCTATGACTGTTGCTGCCTGTCGATAGGCGCCTTACATTTCTGTGACTTTCACTAGATAAATCAAATGACTATTGTAAAGCAGCTCAGTTTAAAATCCTTAATCAATCAAGAAATGAAATGAAATGACAAAAGTACTGAGGAAACGTCAATCCAAACCATCTTCTTTTCTCATTTTTGATTTACTTGCTAATACAATATCTATTTCTGGTCAGTTCCCTTTGTTTGCATTCATTCAAAAAGCTGCATCACTTCAGTAATTTCACAAAGCATTTCAATGGGAAATTGCTTGTATATGTATTTTCATGTTTCTTATTTCCTTTTTTGAGATTCTAAGGCTGCCATCACTATCAAGCATGTGCTTAAAGACGGCAGGCTCCGGCATGGTTTTCTTCCTCTTTATTTTGAAACAAGTGTATCCTCGATTCCTTTGATGTCATTGTTATGTTTATACCTTAAAGATTGTGATTATGATACTATGAATGTAATGTGGGTTTTTTTCCTATTCTTTTGTCAGAAATTGAAATATTTTCAACATTTGATTTACTTGAAAAAAATGAAGAAATAAAATCGAAATGTACTGAACTGAACAGAACTAATCTCTCGAATTCACCCCCTAGTTAATGTCTATCTTTCACGTAATTTTGTTTTGTGTAACCTCCTGACAATTCGAGAACTGAGAATTAGGGGGCTGTTGGGAAAGAACACCGTGTATAGGGCTTCCCTTAGCTCAGCATGGTTTAGCAGTCCGGAGGTCTTGGGGTCGAATCCCGATGGAATCCCTTTTTTTTTTTTGCTAAGTTTTCATCTATATTACATATATTTCTGGTCAGTTTCGAACCTTTATTAGTGTTGTACTATTACCCAAAGCGGGGGAGAAAACCTACTTGAGGCCACCAGTCTTCCAGCTCTGAAGAAGTTCTCACACTGTTTTACTCTTTACAAGCTGCCTGGTCAACGTGTCGTCTTCGGGATCCCCGTTCATATTCCCGCACAAGCCGCACGCCTTCGAACTGTGTTGCGAAGAAAGATGCACGCTAACCCCCTTTTCAGAGGACCACTCGATGAACATTCCTTTGTTCGTTGCAACTGAAATTTCCGAATGTCCCCCTGAGTTTATCTGTACATTCCGAGGATTGCCGTGAAGATACGGCAGGGTCACATGCTCACCGAAGACGTACACAGTACCGTCTGCATCTATTTTAACTTCAACATGGTCGACATATACGTAGACGACCGGTTGATAAGTCGCGACGTGGCTTTCTCGACGGTGTTCGACGTGCACTTCGAAACTGCCCACGCCGCTGCAGTCCCTGGTGAGAATGTAGCGAAAGTGTCCCCTCTTCCTGAAAGCATATCCGTCGAAAGTGATGAACAGGCCCCGACTATCCACTGAGCACGTATTCAGTTCTGAATGAGGGGACATGAAATAGAGCCTTGGTTGTCATTCAAAAAATATTGTATTCAATTAGTTCGTTCAATTGATTTTGTGTTAGTGTTACAGTGCACTTATGTATGAAACACAAACGCAGAAATAAAATCAATCAATCAATCATTCATTCAATGTCTGACACACACAAGCACAATCACACATAGACACAGGCAAACCCACAAACATAGGCACACACACACTCATAAT
The DNA here is from genome assembly GCF_964275005.1 of Diadema setosum. Taxonomy (NCBI): domain Eukaryota; kingdom Metazoa; phylum Echinodermata; class Echinoidea; order Diadematoida; family Diadematidae; genus Diadema; species Diadema setosum. The sequence continues at coordinate 20,360,686 of NC_092695.1, forward strand.
TTATGAGTGTGTGTGTGCCTATGTTTGTGGGTTTGCCTGATAATGATATCAACGTGATAATAGCCTAAATGTTGTATTGGATTATCCTGTGACGTAAGGTAGGGTCCTATATCATAAATTTTGATGAACAAAACCTAACCACATCATCACAATGCTGAAATAACTTTATGCAAATATTTGTAACCGTATACATGTATAGGTATAGTCCCTGCTATATAAGTTGTGGTCTCGTTTAGTCTAAGGTTCAATAACAAAAATGGTATAAGTTTAATAATCATGTAAATAAATATAACATACATAAATTATGTAACAAATGTGTTTCCCCATAATATTTTCTTCGACAGTCACAATCATTTGCCTACCATATAATTCTTGATTTTTATGAGCATGAAATACAAACTCTTTGGGTGAATTAAGTTTGTTGGTTTTTTAATTATAGCTCTAAACCTCTAAGAACTGTTACAATCCCTTCTCTTCTCTAAACTTCGGCCTATTCAGGAATTCCTTTAAAAGTCCCCTCCTATTCGTTAGCTCTGATGGAGGTTGTATACCCTTTCGTGCTTGTAAAGTTCACCCGATATCTCCCGCGAACTAACGTCCCGCGTAATATGATTGGCATCGCTGGTAAACTCCCGGGTGAAAAACCCATGTGACTTTTGCAGAAACATTACCCTCCGTGGTCAATGGTTGGTAAAACTCCCGTGTGACGCTGTACAATAAGAAAGATATTGCGGGTAATCTTCAGGGTGAAAAGTGAGGGTCAGCATACAAACAAAGTCTTGCGGGACGTTTTCGTTCATGTGCCATGATGGGTTCTTGCACTGCAGAAGAGCAGACTAGAACAATTCAATCGGGAGCTCATTCGCTAGTACATGGTGTGAAAGAAATTGTTCGCTCGTCCCTCCCGTTTCATTCCCCCATGGATCTAGCGGATGATCACCCGAGTGATCAGCGTGAAAGGGGTATTAGTTATCATGTCGAACCTGAGACAAAAACAAAAACTACCTGTACAGTGATCCTCGGAAGAGGCGCCGATTGTCCAGGTGGTTAGACCCTCCGGACAGGCCATGCAAGACGTGCTGCCGGGATGCGGCTGGTACGAGCCCTTGGGACACGCGGTGCACGATTTGATTCCCGTCTTCGAAAAGGTACCTGGCTGGCACAGAGCTGCAGGATATAATGTGGGGAGATATTGGAGAGTGAAAAAAAGATTTCATTTCTCAGACAGACTGACCATGATGGTACGAAGTGCACATCAAAATCAAAACAGGGTTTGAAGTATTGACTTATATTAAATGAGGCAAAGGACATTGAATAGACCGTTATTATACAAGAAAAAATGCAAATGAATTGGTACTTTGCGAACTAGCCTACTATTATTCCTATTTCATAGCAATCAATAATGCTGTGAGTTAAGTGATGAGACAGTGTTTTGGTCGTGCAAATTACTATTTGTGCCATGGCGAATTACTGTGAACATTTTTTTTTTTCTTGGCTTCCTTTATCGATTTTTCCCGGTCTTCGTCATCATGCATTGTGATTGCGTGGGGTTTTAAGGAAACGGGTAGTTGCTTTTCGTTTGTTTTTTGATATCGAAACTCGAAACAGCGATTGGATTGATAATTGTTTTTATTATGATAGTAGTTACGTTCAGACGGTGTTCCTTAACTTCGAGGATATAAGGTATAACTTCGAGGACAAGCCCGTAGTTAATTATGGAGCGCCAAATGTCGCATGGTCTCTTTCGTGACGAACGAGACCATGCGACACTTGGCGCCCAAGACTTGATTATGAGCATGTGTAATCCTCGAAGTTACCTTATCCTTGAAGTTAAGGATCACCGTCTGAACGTATTGTTATTGTCCTCGAAACCCAACGACTCATCCTGTCGAATGTTCTAGCCAGCTGTTACAACGCCAGCTTGAGTGAGGAGAGCCTCGAGATAGTCTTCATGCGACTTGGTTTCAGGCAATGGGTGTTCTTTTGACTTTTCTTTGTTTGGACACTCAGCATTATTCTTATGAATATCGTCACTACATCGTGGAAAACAATAAATTGATCGTTTAAAAAAAAATCTACAGAGTGACCCCCCCCCCCCCCCCCCGTGTGTACACTTCTATTCATTTGGACTTGATTCCAGTTTAAATCTCTGGTTTTTACACTAATATGACACGATTATGTGCTGTTTAGAAGATTTTCCTTCCTTACACTCTCCCTATGTCGCTACCCTCCCAAACTCTCCTCTTTCTAGGCTCTTCTCCTGACAAGCAATGGTCCATGCAAGGACTACATACACATGGTGTTACCGCAGATCTCTCTCCCTCAATGTGAATGAATATCATGTTGGTTAAATCAACTCCTGGTTCTTCCCCACCTTTGCACTTCTTAGCCGTTCTGCTTCCGTCTGCGGCCGTTGAAGTTCCCTCGGGACAGCTGAGGCACTCTGTCCGGCCGTACTCGTCTTGATAAGTTCCCTCGGGACATCTCTCGCAGGTATCAGATGTCTGGTTGTGTCTTGTTCCCGGTGTGCACGGCACTTTACACACGTACACACGCAAACACACACACACACACACACACACACACACACAAACGAAAGGGGACAGGAGAACAGAGATGATTCCTTTTTAGTATTCAAACGGTTGGGTTCTTTAAAATCTATCTTTACGCAATAAAAATTATGAATGTCATTATTGTTATAGAGTTTAGAATCTACAGAACAAGGATGTTCAAGAGATGGAGTCACAACAGTTTTATTCCCCTTTGATCCCATGTTCGATGACGCCACTCAGAAATATTTCAAGCATGTGTCAAACTGGATCTACCCCACAGATAGGAAGACAATGGATTCACGTCTCATGGCATAATGACTAGCCACTCTTTAAGGAAGATATGTCTTTATGATGTCCATCTTTTTTGCCATCCCTATGTACCATGCCTACTTATAAAAGATTAGCGGTAGATTATGGTAAAGACAGGGGCATGCAAGAATAGAAATTGTTGAAATAAAAATCAATATTACTGTCATGTGACATGTCTGGACACGAATTTGACATATCAAATTATAAAGAATCATAGAAAACTAAACCATATAAAACCATTCCATAATCAAAGCAAATTATACCATGTCAGATTCATTGGTCGGAATAATCGCGATACAATCGCCTTTTCAGGAAGGTACAATTTCCAACGCTTTCACATTATAGAAGTTCAGCTTCACACTTTAACACATATTTCTGAATGGGATTACCGGTTGTTTTATATGCTTTATCATCATGGGTGAAGTTTTCTTTCATTAACGTTTAAACAAGCAGAATATACGCGATACAGGTTAGTTTTTAGACAGAATCTTCACATTGATCAAAAAGATAGTGGCACGATCGAACCCCGGTCATCACTGAAAGGCACAAATGCGCCGTAGAAATTCTGTTGTGCGTCCACAGAAAACTGACAGCTGTTTGAAGAACTATAGCAAGTTGGAACTCTATGGTGTTAAACCTCCTTGGACAAGCCATACCCATGTAAAAGTAATAGAAGAAGATTCTGGTCTTACAGCACGAGTCATTTGATGAAACCAAGCCGGGATCACAAGGGACTGAGTAATATTCGCTGACGGTGAATGTTTCTGCGGCGGGCAATAACGGGACGTCGTCCACGGTAACAGTAAAGTTCCCGGATGTCACCAAGTCTTGTATCGACGTTACGAGGGAGTCCAAAGTTACGCGAGTATCCAAGATCGGCAGCGCTGTGGGTGCACCCTCAGATAAACAGAGGTGAGCAAGCAATGTGTTATGGCTTCGTCTATATTCTCTAACATTCGGTACTCAGCTACAGTTAACTGAACACTGATTATCAGGTCGAACCCACTTCGGCTGTTAGTTTTTCTACAATGATTATTCCTCCCCAGGCTCTCTGTATCTATCCTTTGAAAAACATAAATGCACACCTATTATAGTCAAGGGAAATGAAATGGAAACCGTACAATCTTTGTCCTCCCTTGGCTGACAGATAGACTGCTGACAGATAGACTCCCGCATATTCCAGACATTGTATATTTTTCTATACGGTGACTCTAGTTTCAAGTAAATAATTTAGACGCTGCGCACTCTTTATCACATACACTCAAGATGAATGCACACGCACGCACGCTCAGCGCACATGCACACACAGACACCTGCACTTGCACTCAAACCTCTTCCCACGACCCTTCAGTCTCTACACATACCCCCACACCGACAATGATCCCTCATGGTATGATCTTTGGTGATCAAAATTTGAATGACTCCGAAAGTGGTTATTACACAACTGCCGAGTTTAATGCACTGATAAAACAAAATAAATTTCAATCATTTTTTGATTTGTTTAGTCTTCTTCACATCAATGCCAGAAGTTTAAATAAGAATTTTGATTCTATAGAATCACTTCTTTCCTCTTTACAAAATTTTCAGTTTAGTATAATTGGTATATCAGAAACTTGGCTTAATACAAATTCACCACCAATATTTAATTTAGAGCATTATCGAATGTATCGTTCTGATCGTTACTTAGGTAAGGGAGGTGGGGTTGCTTTCTACATTAAAAATAACATTGATATAAAAGTCAGGCATGACTTACATATCGAGGGTACGGAAGATATTTTTGTCGAAATTTTGAACAGTAAAGCAAAAAATATAATAATAGGTAATATATATAGGTCCCCAAGAAATAACATTGATTGTTTTTTAGAAAGTTTTGATCAAATTTTGAGTATTATTTCTCAGGAAAAGAAAGACAGTTTTATAATGGGAGATTTTAATATTGATCTTTTAAATAGTTCTGATAATCATACAATGCAGTTGTTAAGTTTATTGGCAACTTATTTATTTCAACCACATATCAGCAACCCAACAAGAATTTCTAGTACATCAAAAACTCTTATTGATAACATATTTTCAAATGTAATAAACACAGAATTTACAAATGGTATATTTTATTATGATATATCTGATCATTTACCTGTTTTTACCATCAATAATAGTTTTTTGCAAACAAAACAATATTTTGATAACAAAAAATCTCAAATGTATTATAAGGAAACAGAAAGTAACATTAACTCTTTGATATTTGATTTAGCGCAGGAAGAATGGGGCGATGTATTTGATGAAAGCAATGCTGATACTGCTTATGAAAAATTTATCAGCAGGTTATTGTATTATTATCAGAAAAATATTCCTTTGGTTAAACGGAAACCTTTAAAGAAAAATAGACAACCCTGGATTACCAAAGGTATTATGCGGTCTATATCAACCCGTAATAAGTTATATAAGCAAGCAATAAAGAATCAAAGTAATAATTTATTTATGAAATACCGGAAATATAGAAATCAATTAACATCAGTAATAAGATTGTCCCGAAAATTGTATTATTCAAATAATATAGAAAAAAATAAGGATAATCTTTTTTCATTGTGGAAAACTGTCAATGCTCTAATGGGAAAGACGGTAAAAGAAACTACCAACTCTATCATCATTGACAATGAGGAAATTACTGATTTTACCACAATCGCTAACTCATTTAATGATTACTTTATAAATATTGGTCCTAGTTTAGCATCTAATATGAACTCATGTAATACACATTTTATTGATTATTTACCCAATCCTTGTGAAAATTCATTATTTCTCACGCCTACCAATGATCATGAAATAATCAATGTTGTCCAGAATCTGAAAACAACTAAATCGAGTGGGCATGATGGTCTTAGTGTTCATTTATTGAAACAAATAATTTTTTACATTGCAAACCCCCTAACTCACGTATTCAATATGTCTCTTTCAACAGGCATTTTTCCGAACTCATTCAAACTTGCAAAAGTTATTCCTATTCATAAAAAAGATGACTCTAAATTAATGAGCAATTATAGACCAATTTCATTATTACCAAGTATATCCAAAGTTCTTGAAAAATTGTGTATAAAAGGTTATATCAGTTTTTACAAACCAATAATTTATTGATACCCAATCAATTTGGATTTAGAAGTGAATATTCTACTGATTATGCAATCGCTCACATGTGTGATAAAATAACTGAAGCTTTTGCTGATAAGAAGCATGTTATAGGTATATACATGGATTTGTCGAAAGCATTCGACACCATCGACCATGAAGTATTGATATATAAACTTAATACGTATGGAGTCTGAGGTCACGCTCTGCTCTGGTTTATAAATTATTTGCAAAACCGTCAACAGTATGTTAGTTTTCAGTCTTATGAATCACAGAAACTTGATATTAAATGTGGGGTACCTCAAGGTTCCATTTTAGGGCCTCTGTTGTTAAAATAACTTTAACATTTATATAAATGATATTATAAGTTCTTCTCCATCTCTGAATTTATACTTTTTGCTGATGATACATCTATTATTACATCAGATTATGATATAGGGACCCTTGTTAATCGTTTGAACACTGAATTATTGAATATATTGAATTGGTTTAAATCAAACAAGTTATCTTTGAATGTTAACAAGACAAATCTTGTTCATTTTAGAAAATCCTACTCACAGGATCTTAATGTTCAATTGATGGGTTTTCTCTTTGCGAGAAACAGGTTATTAGATTTTTAGGCATTACAATCGATTCTCATTTGACATGGAACGAACATATATCCTGTCTACAAAGGACCCTGTCAAGAAATATTGGCGTACTCTAGAAGTTGAAAGATCTCCTATCAGAACGATCCCTGATTATTTTATATAATTCTTTAATTTTGCCTCATATATTGTATTCAAATATTGTATGGGGAAATTGTAGTATTACTAAACTGAATTCATTGTATATACTCCAAAAGCGTGCTATTCGCATTATTACTAATTCAACATATTTATCTCAACAGATCCTTTATTTCATCGTTTGCATTCTTTGAAGCTGCAGGACATCCTCATTTTACAAACAGGTATATCTATGTACAAGTACGCAACAAATCAACTTCCCTCTTTATTTCATAATATTTTTCACTTAAATTCGAATATACACACATATCCAACTCGCCGTTCGACAGACTTCCACCTTGTAAACCCCAAAACTGTTTTAGCTCAGAAATCAATTAGACATTACGGTCCCGATGTTTGGAATAACCTACCTGATCAATTAAAGCAGTGTACTTCACTCTTTTCCTTTAAAGCTCATTTAAAAAAGTATTTATTGAAATATGTTTCCAGTTAGTAGTCTTTGATCAATGTATTTTTTTCTTTTTTTTTCCTTAAGTCTCAGTCAGCCCTGATCCATGCAAAATGGTGTTTTTTTTTTCAATTTTTTTCCATTCCCTCCCGTTCCCTTCTTTGATAATGATATTGCATACATTAAGTAAAGCCCATATCTTACCCCCAGAATAGGCATGCTACAGCCTTTATTCTCTCTTGCACTGTCACCTGCACACACGACGCACTGTCACTCGCACACACCTACACTTTTATAGTCTACTATACCATGCAGTAGTCAATGGTGCAGCGTGCTGTTTTTTTTTTTTCTTGTTTTAAAGCGCCAAGTCACTATTTTTCTTTTCTGTTTTTTTTTTCTGTTTTTTTTTTCTTTTTCTTTTTTCTCTAGCAAAATGTGTTTCATGTATTAAGATTAAGAGTTTTATGAGTACATATAAAATTGGTGTTGTATTATATTGGTATCACATATTCAGATAGGGCCTCATCCACGTCAAGCTCTGCTTATGATGACGGTCCCTGTATTGATTTCTCCTTTGTTAATAGATACAGTATGCCTTAATATGTTATTCTGATTCATATGTCACTTCAGACTAATGTTGTTACGCAAATGATATTTTTTTGTATTGATTTGTATGTTATCTGTATCATTCTGTTTTCATTTGCAATTGTATTTGGAGAAAGAAAATGCAAAAATAAACCAAACAAACAAACAAACAAATATTCTGGCGCACTGTTAACTGCACTTGTCCGTTCAAGAAAAGATATAGCGCACTGTTATAAGCGTATGCTGCCTGTTGCCGAATAGATTTGCTGTATGTCAACGTCAGAAGTGTTTCAGTTCACAATTTGCGCAAAAGCTATGTGATACTGGTGGCTTAAATACGTCATTTACGAAATGCATTAAACCCTACACAGTGCATCATGAAAACACCATGATGGCTGAATCAAGTTATTCAAGTATTGTCATGAGGTCTCGCCTCTACCCACCTACCACCCAGGCGGTTAACCACACACATTGTATGCGTGTTCATATTCCGAGAGATACCCCCTTTAAGGATGGAAATGGGTTGGGATTTTGACCCTCGATCACGGATTTTTGGAAGGGAAGCTTGTGAATAGAGTATACTTATAAGCAGCGTGACGTACGTGCATCGCATGTGGCGAAATGTCCTGCAAAAAGAAGGCCAACCCATCATGTTTGGGACCCTATTCCAAAATTGTTCCGGAAAGATTTAAAAACTACTCGTAATTGCGAATATTTGGGGAAAATATTAAAAGACCCACTATTTCAAGAATTTTCCCGAATTGAGCCCAAAAATATATAAGGTCCTTAACAGTTGCAATCAAATTCGCTAACAGTTTTCATTGTCGTGAACAGTTTTTCTTGCCACAACTTGTGGCATATAAATATTGAGCATACTCAACATTTCTTTGCGACAAAAAAAAAAAAAAATTGTTTGCGACAATGAAAACTATTTGAGAATTTACTGCAACTGTTTACGAACCGTGGTGAAACCTAAAATTAGCTACGTTCGCAAACATTCACCGCTCAGTGAGATACCCCCTTAACGACACCCCTTCTTAGCCGTTACAATGTACATCGATATAACGTTTGATCTCATCCGAGCAAATAGTTTACTTCATAAAACCTGCTGAAGTACCTTTTCCACGTCTGCGTTATTTGTGTTTGACGTCACAGATGACGTGAAAGTCAATGTTAATATGTCATCAGGGTTCGCCTGTCGTCTGCGTCGATTGTGATGACCACACGTGATATTGAGATCCCGAAAATCGCAGACGACGTGAGGACCACAGGTGTTATTAGTGGTTCCGAGTTCCGACAGCAAAGAGCTGAAGTATATGTTGAATTGGTGCGTAATGATGGAAATAGCCAGTTTATTACATCTACCCCGGTAAAACTGGTTCGAGAGTGGAGTCTTCCTTAAAGCTGGTTGCGGATCTGGTAAAAATAAAGTACACCATTTTAAAGTAGCGACGAAGCAGCTTAGTTCTCATGTGGTTAAATACCGAATTTCTCATTACATCACATCGCACTTTTGCTTGTGTTTTTTTTTTTAATTTTGAGTAGTCAAACATCGAATTGCCTTGGTAATAATAAAAACAAACAAACAAACAAACACATAATAGTACTGTCTGTATTCGTAGGCTTGAGTATTATTTTATTAACCCTAACAGGGCCGGGTGCTGAATCCGCCCCCACCCCCCGACGGTTCGCTCAATAATTCTGCAACGCGAAAAGACCTCGTCATGAGGCTTCTTGACTTTTTACTTTCAGGTCTCGCGCAACTTTTGAGACCAAATTTGCAACGTTCGCGAGTACCGTTGTGAAGCCACGCCAATTTTCATAACGGCACGTCACCCCAAAACGGGCACAATTTTGTGATTTTGTGTTCATTTCGTATATTGAAAAAGTGCTCTGTCATGAAACTTATAAAAACCTGACTATTCCTACCCTTCATCACTTTGATTAATTTTCCGCTAATCATGGTAGAAAAGTGGTCCATGACAATTTTCATAACAAGAGAAAGAAAAAAGTCAAAAACAAAGAAATATAAAAGAATTTAAATGACTTTTGGAAGTTTTTTATGATGTACAATTGTTGAATATGTTAAAACAGATATACAAACCAAAAAATAGACTCTCAATGCTTTGAATTAGAGTTTGATAGGCTATATCAATTGATTAAAATTAGAAATTTTTAGTTTCAAAAATTGTAAGACACAATCATGTACATTACGACGTGGGTGTCGCCTGTGCCAAATTTCGTCGCGATCGCGCGCGCCGCTGATGGCCGAGATCTCGGAGGGGGGGGGGGGGGGGGGTCAAAATTTAGCTTAGCTTGTTGTTGTAATTTTTTTTGAATATTTTTCAGTTATTCATGCAATCCCCTAAAAAAATCAGTAAATGATAATGAAATAAAGACGCAACAAGAAGAAACGATATATAATTTGTTTAAAAGAATTAAAGGGTGTGTACAGTTCTGGTCGAGGTGAGAATTTAGCTTTTAACGTTTTGCGAGATATTCAGAAACCACTCTATGAGATGTCAAAGAGTATGCAGTTCTAAGGGGTATCAAAAGTGTGATAAACTGATCTTATGTAAGTCTGAGGTTGAGACTACTGTACTATCATTTCCGCTCTTGCTCTCACCCTCTCTACTTCCAGCCCTGTTTTCTCTCCTCTCTGATAACAGTAACTCTCTGTTCTTCCTATGCCACAATATCTATCATCTTTCTCTTATCTGCTGTAAGACGCCAGTGGTTAGACTGGATGCATTCCTTACTGACCACTGCTGACCACAACCCCTTCCGTTCCCATGGAACTCACTGTATAAAAGATGTACATAGACTGAAATAAAGGCAGTCCGGTAATTGCAGCCACTGAGTCAATGTCTACTTTCTTTTGCGTGCATATAACCTAGCTATATACTTCACACATATATTAAGGTTATAATACTGGCGACGAGGATTAAACTTCTGTATTATGGCTGGTCTGGTAGGAAATATTGAAGAATTCCGAGAGGGAATCGACTGGTGCCAATACATAGAGAGATTGGACCTGTACTTCAAAGCCAATGGGATTGAAGCAGAGGAGAAGAGGCAAGCTACATTGCTGACTGTCATCGGGCCAGCAGCTTACAGTCTTCTTCGCAGTCTTGTTTCTCCAGCCAAGCCAGCGGACAAGAAGTATGCTGAACTTGTCCAGGTAATGACGGAGCATTACACCCCAGCACTAAGTGAGATTGTTGAACGGTGCAAGTTCAACAGCCGTTTCCGAAAAGACTCAGAAACAATCAGTGAATTCATAGCTGCACTAAAGTCAATGGCAGAGCACTGCAATTATGGTTCTACTCTAGGTGAGATGATTCGCGATCGATTAGTCTGCGGCATCAGACATGATCGGATCCAACGTATTCTTCTAGCTGAGAAGAAGCTTGATCTCACTAAGGCCGTTGACATTGCGACAAGTGTGGAGATGGCAGAAAGAAATGTGTGTGATCTTCAATCAACACAGGCTCCACGCGGAAATGGTGCGACTAACAAAGTGTTCAAGCAGCAGGCAGGACACAAAAAGAACAAAACCGGAGCTCAACATCGCAACTCGTGCTATCGCTGTGGACAGGGGCACGAGAAGGGCAAGTGCAAAGCAGTCGACGCCACTTGCCATAATTGCGGAAAGCGTGGACACTTTGCAAAAGTCTGCCGGAGCAAGACTAATTCCGGGCAGAGAACGGAGGTCCAAACGCAGTTCCTAGCTGAGATTAGCGCGGAACAGTCGACACCACCCAGGGACAACATGGAGGAGCTAGAGTACTTCATGCACAAGGCGCAGGCATCGCCAAAAAAGGAGGCTCCGATGTTGCTCGAGTTGGGGATTTCCCATAATAACACTGTGATGGAGATCGATACAGGAGCTACCCTATCGATAGTGAGCGAGGCAACTTATCGGGCATGGAAACATCAACCCCAGCTGTCACAGTCTGATGTGGTGTTAAGAACTTACACAGGGGACAAAATACCGGTAGTGGGCGCATGCAAAGTGAATGTGAGGCATGATGCCCAGGTCCTGGAACTTCCCTTGCTAGTTGTTGAAGGTGATGGGCCGAATTTACTGGGGAGGAACTGGCTAGCACGGCTAAAGCTGGACCCTAGTATGCGCATCCCCAAACCAGCAGACTACGTGCTAGTTATGCAACACCTGGAGTCAACACCCGTCACACCGACATCGATCAGGCAGTGGACCGCGAAGGATCCAACTTTGTCGCGAGTGCGCGAATATGTTCTTCGTGGATGGCCGTTAAAGTGTGATGAGGAAATTTCGCCTTATTTCAGGAGGCGGGATGAGTTGTGTGTGTATGATGGCTGCATCATGTGGGGAGCACGTGTTGTGATACCTCCACAAGGGAGAAATCAGCTCACTGAGGAGCTGCATGAAGCTCATCCCGGGATCTCGCGAATGAAATCGCTTGCTCGCAGTTATTTCTGGTGGCCTGGGATGGATGGTGACCTGGAGAGCAAAGTGAAAAATTGCAAGGAGTGTCAGCAATCTCGTAAGTTGCTGCCAGCAGCACCACTTCATCCATGGGAGTGGCCACGAAAGCCATGGTCACGAATCCACTTGGATTATGCAGGGCCATTCATGGGCCGTATGTTTCTTGTGTTGGTAGATTCGCATTCGAAGTGGATGGATGTCTTTCCAGTCTACAAGGCAACCAGCTCAATCACAATTGAGAAGCTACGCGAAACCTTCGCGATACATGGCCTGCCAGAGCTTATTGTCACCGACAATGGAAGCGTGTTCACAAGCGACGAATTTCAGCAATTTCTACAGCTGAATGGAATCCGTCATGTTCGCACTGCACCTTTTCATCCATCATCAAATGGGCTGGCAGAGAGGGCAGTGCAGTCCTTCAAAGCTGCAATGAAGCGCATGACCAACGGCACAATCGAAACGAAGTTGTCGCGATTTCTGATGGCATACCGCATCACACCTCATCCAACAACCGGGACCCCTCCTGCGCAACTTCTCTTCAATCGCATTCCCCGTTCGCGATTTGATTGTGTGAAACCCAACATGGAGGAGCGCGTTCAGCGAAAGCAACATGATCAGAAACAGAAGCACGATCAGCGTGCTAAAGCTCGCGATTTTTGCATCGGAGATCGCGTGTACGTGAAAAACTTCGCCAGCGGTCCGCAGTGGATGCCAGGCGAAGTCATCTCCATCGACGGCGTCCAATATACGCTGAGGCTGGCAGATGATCGCATCTGCAGGCGACACATTGAGCACATCCGACGTCGCTATAACAACGACGATATGACCGCGGATGTGTTCCTTCCTCATCCACGTGGGGAGGGGAACAACAACGCACAACAAGACCATGATGACGAAGCACCGGCACTTCGCAGGTCTAACCGCCAGCGAAAATACCCCGAACGCTTTGGGGAGCCAATACCACATTGAGGAGGCAGTTGTAAATAACACTTGTAAAAATGCCGGACACTTTGGACAATTCAAGGTTGAAATTAAGTTCAAAGTTAAGAAAGCATGATTTTGTAACTCCTTGTTTCACAGCTGAACTCAAATGGACAGTTCATTTGGACATTATAATTTTGGTTTTCGTGTGTTGATACATTTGACGTGGTACACACACACAGTTATACCTCCCTGAATATAAGAAAGGTGACTTCAGAATATAACAAACTGCAAAATAAGTCGAACAGACCGAATTGATTAGATAATGTATTATATATGGATATGTTGACATTTGGAAGCTTTGGGGATAATATTCAAATAAGATACTGATATTCAAAAGAATTAAGATTTCACTTTTGGGTTAAATAATGTTGTGTTAATTGATGAGAACCATTTTTGGAAAAAACCAAAAACAATTCTAAGGGGGAGGAGTGTGATAAACTGATCTTATGTAAGTCTGAGGTTGAGACTACTGTACTATCATTTCCGCTCTTGCTCTCACCCTCTCTACTTCCAGCCCTGTTTTCTCTCCTCTCTGATAACAGTAACTCTCTGTTCTTCCTATGCCACAATATCTATCATCTTTCTCTTATCTGCTGTAAGACGCCAGTGGTTAGACTGGATGCATTCCTTACTGACCACTGCTGACCACAACCCCTTCCGTTCCCATGGAACTCACTGTATAAAAGATGTACATAGACTGAAATAAAGGCAGTCCGGTAATTGCAGCCACTGAGTCAATGTCTACTTTCTTTTGCGTGCATATAACCTAGCTATATACTTCACACATATACTAAGGTTATAATAAAAAGTTTATTCGATATATCGGTTTTGAAATGGCTGAGATATCCAAAAACAAGGTGAAACAAAGAGATCCTAATAAAGTTGTGGCATGTCGCCTTTTATTATTAGCACTTTTTTGGATATCTCAGCCATTTGAAAACCAATTTTCATCAAATAAATGTTGAATCCTTCTTAAAATTACATGTTCTTTCATAGGAGGCTTTTCATTATCTCACTTAGGAATGTTCAAAACATGAATCCCCACCTCAACCAGTACTGTACAGTCCCTTTAAGATATGTCGATATATACATCGAATATTATGTGAGAGGATATTTCAACCACCTAAGTCAGAAAGGAAATGGGAAGAAATTTTTAATCAAAACTTAGACTGGACTGAAATATATTATGTTCCTTATACATCTACTTTGATCAAAGACTTCGTTATTTTCAGTACAAAATTTTACATAGAAATATTGGTGTTAACAAATTACTTTTTGCAATGGGGATATCTGACACACACCTCTGTACGTTTTGTTCGAGCTCCACAGAACCAATCGCACATCTATTTTGGGAATGTAACGCTACCCAAAAATTTATCGCTCAAATACAAAAAAAAAAAAAAAAAATATGTTACAGAATAAAATTCAAATTACTAAAAGTTCCTTTATACTTGGTTCGACAGAAAATCCAAAATATTACAACGTGGTTTATTTGTACGCAAATTACTTCATATTTTCTGTCAGAAATAAAAAGAAATCGTTACATTTTAGCCAATTTTGTCAATTCTTGAAACAAGCATGACAAGCAAAGAAAGTAGACGAATATATGTCTGAGAAAACCAAAGGTTTTGTATCTAATATTGATTGGAATCGTATCTACATTGTTTGATTGTTTCGCAGTTACCTGTCAAATTTCGATCATTTGTCTTTATGTACTGCATGTGACATTATTTTATTTTGTACCTGAATGTTTATATGAATAAATTTTCTTTGTGAAAAAAAAAGTAGCTTAGCCAAAGAAGCCCGGCCTGTTTCGGGTTAAGTGGATGAAAGTTCAATTGAAAAAAATCTGAAATGCATATTGGTAGGTGAAATAAAATCCTACAGCCACTTGAAACAGGTGAATGGTATTCGCAATTAATATATATATATATATATATATATATATATATATATATATATATATATATAGTGTACATTGTTCGGTAATACAGTAGACAGTATGTTTTTATCTATTTGAAAGAAATAATATAGAATAAAGTCTTCATTTATTTTTATATCTTCTGTACAAGAATTTTTGTTATGAAAAACTTGAAATCAAAGAAGGAATGCCTGTACCATAGTCAAGTTAACGGCAACTAACAAACGTTATTTTAGATTTGATAACATACCTCATTTGATATCTGAACATGGCATGCCTACACATGTTATCCTTGGGTTTTCTGTTTATGATGGTCATTATTATGTGTGTGTGTGTGTGTGTGTGTGCGTATGTGTGTGTTTCTTTTTTCTCTCTCTCTTTTTAATGATGAATTTTTCATGATTGGAATGCCTGGTGTTGAAATTTTAAGTTTAATTTCAATATTCAAGAAAGCATTATTTACGCAAGAAATTTAGTACCTCCTGGATAGAACAATGTTTTTATTTGCGTAAAAAGTGTGATTTTTCTGTTTTGTAATATTATATTTGCATTGATTTGGATGTAAACAAATAAGATTATGGGAGGAAGAGAAAAATCAGAGAGGGAGGAAAAAGAAAGGGTAAAGGGGATGGGACAAAGAATAGAGGACAACCGAGGCTTGGAGGGCAGCTGCGGAGAGCTTGAGTGGGTTTGTTTGGTTTAGGTATAACATGACTTCCATCTAGTCCAGGCGCAGCGACCCATAAAAAGTGACTTTCTGCGAGGTGGTTCAACCCACCCCGCAGAAAAGGTTTGTCTGCATGGGGTGGTCGGTTGGACCCTATGGAACACCCCTAGGTAGTATGTGATATCAAATTGTGGTATCAATGAAATTTTACAGGCCATTTTAGTTGAGACATGACCATATTCTTCGAGGAAGCGTCTGCGCACACTAAGACTACTACACGTACCACTAGCACTGCTACAGGCGCCAATGCCAGTGGTGCGTGTTATAGTCTTAGCGTACAAAGACTTTTTCCGCGACAAACATCGGTTTTTGCCTGCAAACTAACTTTTCACGCTAAGCTTGGGTCGGTGTAGTGTAGTTTCCAGACGTTTTTATTTCGTCTGTATTTCTCCGAGTTGAAGCAAGCCAAGTGAGAGTGCATACCCAGCGATTGTGACGCCCGAACTATTTTTTTGTGGCAATCATTGAGCATGCACCCTCACTCGGCTTAGCGCAATACAGCGGGCTTCTGCACAACACACAAGCTGTAACTCAGAGAAATAAAGGCGAAATAAAAACAGCTAGAAATTAAGACTAGGGTCGGTAACGCTTGTCGCTATTGGGGCACTGAAAATGACAAAATTATCACAGTTTTGCATTTATTTCACGAAGGATTCATCGAAACGCCTTAAAACTATATATGTGCATGTTGCTAGAGATGTCAGCAATACAATGGGATACATTGTAAGGTATAATATTGTGCATGGTTACCATGGCAACCGGATGCCTACAGGTGATTGGTAACTCCCAAAAATATCTGGAATTTAGACAGGTTTGTTTCTTTTGCCTTTCGTGCACATCACTCATTGTAGATGAGCTCTACACTGTAAAATTAGTCTGGATAAAAAGGGAAAAGACGCCCAAGATTTTTCCCTCATTCTCTCCTCAGCATTAATATTCATTACTGCACTTTTTGAATAAAATTTACATATCATGATATTTCATTTTATTCTATATATATATATATATATATATAATTATATATGTATATTTTTTTTTCTACAATAGCTAACGAACACAAAAGTACGCTTAATTCTTTGATGGATAATCCAGCGCACGTGTATATTCCTTCTTTAGAAAGGAATTTATCGGTATTCTTGAATAAACTTCCTTTAAGAACATAAACAACCTTTAAGAACATAAACAATCAATTGCTTTCCTCAGCTCTTTTCCAGGATTGTTTTGAATAACCATCGCTCTGTAAATACTCGAAAGAGCTACTATAGAATATTGGCTTTGCTTTCTGTATTCATCTTATTTTTAAGGGAAATTTGTGTCCATACATTATTAAAAGCTATATACATTTGCCTATGCTTTGAAGTCAAATTTGTGTTTAAAGTACGACGGATGCAACTTTTTCATGCATTTTACAATTCGAGAATGATATCTTTCTTTCAATGGCCGTTTATTATGCCTTTGCTTACAAATTTTGCAGTAACTTGATAATGCTTCAAAATATTCTTCACATATACCTGATGTCGTACACTTTATGCAGAAGGAAGGACATGCTTATTGAGCTTTATGAAAAATTGGGCTTTAGGTTTTGAGTTATTGACAGCTTAATTCTGATTGGATAATACTGGTTGCCATGGCAACAGGGAAAACTTTTTAATTGAAAATCAATAAAAAAAATGTGTTTTTTTTATTGCATCTATAAGAAAAAAAAAACAATGTTTGCAGCAGCAGGAGGCATTTTGGGGGTTACCAGTCACCTTTAGGCATCCGGTTACCATGGTAACCATGCACAATATTATAACTTACAATGAATCCCACTGAATGGATGACATCTCTAGCAACATGTACATATATAGTTTTATGCAGTTTTGATGAATTCTTCATGAAATAAATCCAAAAACTGTGTGAGTTTGTCGTTTTCAGTGCTCCAAATAGCGACAAGCGTTTACCGACCCTAGTCTTAATTTCTAGTCGTTTTTTCGTCTTTATTTCTCTGAGTTGCAGCTTATGTATTATGCAGAAGCCCGTTGTATATATTGCGCTAAGTGGAGTGAGAGCACACACCCAGTGATTGCGATTCGGTCGTCACAATCACCAGGTATGCGCTCTCACTCGGCTTGCTTGAACTCTTGAAATAAAGACGAAATAAAAAACGGCTAGAAACTACACTACACCGAGCCCGGCTTGGCGTGAAAAGTTAGTTTGCAGGCAAAACCCTTGTTTATCGAAGAAAAAGTATATGCGCGCTAAGACTACTACACGCAGCACTGGCACTAGCCTTTAAACAAGGCGACTCGCTCTGCGTGCCCCCGTATAGCGCGTTTACCCCACAAACCTGTTGGCCGGCGAGCGGAGCGAGCCGCCTTTATCCACTCGTTCAGGGATGTGTACATTTGTCGTTGTTGCTGCTTTATATTCTTTGACAAATTTGCGTACAAATTTGACGCAGAAAATACACACGGCACACTACGGCACACACGGCACACTACTTAATATTAACGAGGCTTGCCTTGGTGCCGTGTGTATTTTCTGCGTACACATCCCTGAACGAGTGGATAAAGGCGGCTCGCTCCGCTCGCCGGCCAACAGGTTTGTGGGGTAAACGCGCTATACGGGGGCACGCAGAGCGAGTCGCCTTGTTTAAAGGCTACACTGGCACTGGCGCCTGTAGCAGTGCTAGTGGTGCGTGTAATAGTCTTGGCGTGCGCAGACTCTTTTACGTTTGTTCCAACAAATCATGATGAAAAGTGGCCAGTAAAATTCTACTGACACCACAATTTGGAACCACATACTACCTGGGGATGTTCATAGAGGTACCATCTACCACCTTGTCTGGTCAAACCTTTTCTGCTCGGTGGGTTGAACGAACTCCTTAATTAAGCCTCTTACAGGAATTAGCGCGTTGACTAATCCTGTTTTTGCTGTACAGTTGTATTTTTTTTCTATGTCAGTTGATATCAATCGGACAAAAAGAAATACTATTTGTTTATGTTATCATGTTCTGAGTTCTTTTCTGTGAAAGAAGTACACAGGAAAGGCATATATATATCTTTTGTTCAAATTATGTTACTTTGCTACAGCAATACCAATGGTTTTGACTCATGAATTTTGAACCCAATATCTACTTTAACCATCTTTATCTACTTTTATTCAACTGCGATGAAGTTTTTATTATTTTACACTAGATTAAAGTGTCACTTTAGATTCACTTTTAAATATCAAATGAATTGGCCCATATTTTGAACTAGTCTAAGGAAAATGCAATACTGTAACATCCATAGTACTGATATGCAAGACAGTCGTGGATTACCAAAAAAAGTATGGTAACTGTGTTACTACAAGATCGCACTGAGCTACAGTCAACATCCGTTTCTGTGTAAAGTGCAATGGTATTTTAATTGATAAGATTATATTCGGATTGTCTGGTATTCAAATAGTGCTGTTTCTGAAAATCATGCTTGGTACACACACACACACACACACACACACTCACACACAAAATAAGGAAGTTTTTTTTTTTTTTTTCAGCTGAATTGGTACTAGAAATATCTTACGTGAACAGTCTGGCCACGGCATCTTAGCTGGTGTACCGGTTGATCCGGCCAGCCAGCTCCCCTGGCTACAGTTGTAATACTGTTCCGGTAACTCCACAAATATGTACTTCCTGCTGCAAAACATCCTGCAAATTTGTCCTCCGAGTTGCTGCGTGCAGGCTATGGCCCCGTTGAGTGGTGGCGGAAAAGGCTGACATGAATAATCTGAGTTAGCGAAAAACAAGAGACAAAGAGAAGGGTTTTTTCACAAACGACTGGTATTTTGTAATAAGTAAGCCTATTGCCAATGTCCAAGTACACGTGCAGGGTTGTTGTTTTTTTCTCATTTCAGTGTATAGAATGAGAAGGATCAGCTCATGGCTACAGTCTTGTGATTTTTAAACTCTAATAAATTCCTCGGATTTTGTGATGCGATTTCTAAAGAGTTTCGTTTGCTTTCACATACATCAATTCTGTTGTCAACTTTATTATCATCAGTATTTGTTTTTTCCACGCTACTGAAATCTTATACAGTTTAAATCCAATACATTTACTTGTACATTGTATCACTGAGTAATTTACAGGTTAGCATGTGCAGCCAAGATGTTTACATGTTACAAGGCTGTCAACCGCACAAGAATAATGATGAATTGATCACGTGATGTCGGAGTATAGCGACAACGCTTTTGTAGAGAGCTCCCGTTTATATTCCGAATTTTGGTGGAAATACGCTGTATTTGGATCATATTTCTTCACATTATGGATGTAAGGAGAAGGGATTATAATTTCCGCTCTCAGACAAGTGGAAAACCTAAGCAACCGTCATCAAATACGAGAAAGGAACCGTCATATCTCAGTGGATGTGTTACTCGAAATTCAAGCACACAGGGAGCTATGCAGACCAGCGGATCTACTTGTGGCGCCACGAGCAGCACCATGGGCGGAGCCTCGCCCGCCAACACTTCAGCTACGTCTACGACTAGCATTGCGTCCCTGCTTCAGTCCAGCGACCATGCGGTCCCTACAGCTGCCGCGCCTCCTGAACTTCTCTCATTCATGAGGGAAATCAAGGACATGTTTCGCTCCTTCACGAGTCAGGTAAACACAAAACTCGACTCTGTAGTGAACGAAATAGCTTCGCTCAAGAATGACCTTGCATGCACGAAAAAGACTGTTTCTGACCTGAAAACGGGTCTAACTGATGCTTCTGATCGGCTGTGCACAGTGGAGAGGGATATCCTTCCTCAGCTGCGTATCTACATCGACAACAAAATCGAGGAATTAAATGAAAAACTTACCTTGAGCGAAATACATGACAGGAAGCAGAATCTCCTTGTCTATGGCGTACCACCTAAACACAACGAAAACATTCATGAAGTTGTCACTGAAGTACCTGATCCATACCTGAGTGGAACAAACTTCCAAGCTCTGTAGTTTGTGCAGTCTCACCTGAGCAGTTCAAGGAGCTCTTAAGGCTGCGTTCACATAGAAGTATACTATTCGGGTATTCGGGCTCGTTTTTCGAGGGCACGCGAATAGCTTGAATCGAACGATAGGATTTCCTCACACCGGTTCACGTAAGAGGGCACAGTGAAAGTACGAATAGCTGCGAAAAGTATAGCAAAGTGGGAATCGAGCTTGTTCGATTTTCTTGCAGCGTATACCGTCTCTCGTTTATGAAATAATGACACTTTTGGTCTGGATTTGCCCTTTAGCAAAAATAAGCATGTAGACTGACATTCTGATGCAGTTTAGAAATTGTTAATAAGATTTGCTGGGATGTAGGAGGAAGAAATCCTCACTGCATGGGATGGTGAGTTGACGGTGCGGGTGATGGTGTATTCGGTGCCCGAATACCGAATAGCGAATAGCGAATACCGAATACCGAATACCGAATACTTCTATGTGAACGCAGCCTAATGACCCATCTTAAAATCACACCTTGTGATTAAGCCCACACCCCTCCTCTCATCGTGCACACAAGTTGTATTCATCTTCGCGATAGGCTGCAGTTTATAGCCCTTTGAAGATAATAGAAGAAGAAGAAGAAGAAGAAGAAGAAGTACTTACCAACTTCCTGAACATCTCCACAAGGCTGCGTTCACATAGAAGTATTCGGTATTCGGTATTCGCTATTCGCTATTCGCTATTCGCTATTCGCTATTCGGGCCCCGAATACACCATCACCCGCACCGTCAACTCACCATCCCATGCAGTGAGGATTTCTTCCTCCTACATCCCATCAAATCTTATTAACAATTTCTAAACTGCATCAGAATGTCAGTCTACATGTTAATTTTTGCTAAAGAGCAAATCCAGACCAAAATTGTCATTATTTCATAAACGAGAGACGGTATACGCTGCAAGAAAATCGAACAAGTTCGATTCCCACTTTGCTATACTTTTCGCAGCTATTCGGTACTTTCGAATAGTGCCCTCCTATGTGAACCGGTGTGAGGAAATCCTATCGTTCGATTCAAGCTATTCGCGTGCCCTCGAAAAACGAGCCCGAATACCCGAATAGTATACTTCTATGTGAACGCAGCCCAACGGAGGCCTCGTCGATACCCATCATCAATGCTCATCGCTTGCCCCCAGCGATTCGTGGACCCCATGACTCTGGACGCCAGCCACCGGCTCTCATCATAAGATTCGCACGCATGACGGATAGAGACCGGCTCATGAACGCCTACGAGCATCGCCCCCGCCAACGCCGTGACCAAGGCCAGCAACCCCCACCTCCTGGTAGTGACGCCTCTCCAGCCCCGTACCCCTTCAGTCGAGTTTCCATCCGTACTGATCTTCCCCCGAAGATGAAGCGTGAGAGAGGGAGACTGGCAGCAACGGCATACAACATCAGGAAAAACAATGACCTATCGACCAGGATAAAGGTAGTTGGAACCAAAGTCATCCTCCAAACCAGGAAAAGTTCACGAAATGGAGGGAACGCCGACCGTTGAACTGACTGGAAGGAATAACATGTGAGATTAGTATCATTCGAATTTGTTTTACTCTTGGATATTACAGCCCGTCTCTAATGTGAATTGATATTATTTTCGCTCCATTCATATTTTTTCTCTATCTCATACTTCAAACAGTACAATAAGTATCACATGTAACTCTAGATGCTTATTACTTATTACTTTTATTTTCCTGCCGAAGTATTTGGTGACTCTGAATCTCTGTCTTAATTATCCGTTCTCATGTTTTCACTTCAAACCAGTCGCCATGTGGCTTACCCCTAATTCCCCCTAAATTAAATGGTAAATTATATAGCAAATCTCCCCTAAATAATATTGCAATTTATTGTTGAATTATATATCAAATTATAATAAAAATCCTCCTTTTGTATGCAGTGACTCATCTTATAATTCTGTTGTTGTCAGTTACGAGATCAACTGAATTGTGAATTCAATACATTGCTGTTTGTAAGCCTCACTCCAAAACTGTCACTAAAGTCACTGACGCGATACATAGCATGTCCTCCACATTCCTCCAATTTCGCATGTTTTTGTCTGAAATCATCATGCTCAAACTTATAATTACCCCATTCAAAAAATACTGAGTAGTGTATGTTATCTTCTTTTTTTTAATCTGCCAATGAGGAACTAAATTTTGTGTTATGTCAACGACTTATTTTCATGCTATCAAACCGATGTCTGTTATGCGTCCAGCTAAATTTACGATTTGTATGTATACATTTCTGTTGTGTATCTCCCTTAAAGAAGGATACTGAAGGCACTTGGGCGACTTACAGTAATTTCCCACATGATTCTTCTTATCCTAATTGCATAGAGAGTGCATAGAACTCGTCCATACACCCTCCATTGATATCCACTTGTGTGTATTCCTTAAGAGTGTTTCGTTTGCCTTATACTCATAATGTGTTTAACATATTCTTGCATTATAAGACGCTATGGAATCCAAATAACACTCATTCTTTGTGCAGTTCTTAAAGGGGCATTCCGGACGATTTTCATAATTTCTAGTACATAAATCAACAGCTTCATGTATAGATTTGTAGAATTTATTGTGGTTCTTGAGCAGAGAAACAGTACTTTCAAAAACCTTAAACAAATTACACTGAACAAAGATGATGACATAGGAGCCTCACATATCTCAGAAATGTAGCAGTGTCATTCCATTAGGCTGCGTTCACATAGAAGTATACTATTCGGGTATTCGGGCTCGTTTTTCGAGGGCACGCGAATAGCTTGAATCGAACGATAGGATTTCCTCACACCGGTTCACATAGGAGGGCACTATTCGAAAGTACCGAATAGCTGCGAAAAGTATAGCAAAGTGGGAATCGAACTTGTTCGATTTTCTTGCAGCGTATACCGTCTCTCGTTTATGAAATAATGACAATTTTAGTCCGGATTTGCCCTTTAGCAAAAATAAGCATGTAGACTGACATTCTGATGCAGTTTAGAAATTGTTAATAAGATTTGCTGGGATGTAGGAGGAAGAAATCCTCACTGCATGGGATGGTGAGTTGACGGTGCGGGTGATGGTGTATTCGGGGCCCGAATAGCGAATACCGAATAGCGAATACCGAATACCGAATACCGAATACTTCTATGTGAACGCAGCCTTACAATACCGCATGCTTGCAAGGTCACCTGTGTGTAATCTATGCGTGCCTTCTTCTTTTGTGCTGCTTCCTTGAGCCACATCTCATGCATTCTTATGGTGAGGCTGCCATGTCATCATCCTTGTTCATTGCAATTTGTTATAAACTTCGAAAACATTCTTATTTTTTATCTCAATCATCATAAATCCTGAAACTCTGTACCTAGTATAACTAATTTATATATGTTCAAATGTAAAAAAATCATCCGGAGGTCTCCTTTAGGCTGCGTTCACATAGAAGTATTCGGTATTCGCTATTCGGTATTCGCTATTCGGTATTCGCTATTCGGGCCCCGAATACACCATCACCCGCACCGTCAACTCACCATCCCATGCAGTGAGGATTTCTTCCTCCTACATCCCAGCAAATCTTATTAACAATTTCTAAACTGCATCAGAATGTCAGTCTACATGCTTATTTTTGCTAAAGGGCAAATCCAGACCAAAACTGTCATTATTTCATAAACGAGAGACGGTATACGCTGCAAGAAAATCGAACAAGTTCGATTCCCACTTTGCTATACTTTTCGCAGCTATTCGGTACTTTCGAATAGTGCCCTCCTATGTGAACCGGTGTGAGGAAATCCTATCGTTCGATTCAAGCTATTCGCGTGCCCTCGAAAAACGAGCCCGAATACCCGAATAGTATACTTCTATGTGAACGCAGCCTTAAGGGTCTATACCCCTCAATTGAAGGTCTCGGTGTCTTTGAAACCTATTCCACTCCCCTATTGGTATTCACACACTATAAGACGCATTTATTTTATGTATGTATACATGTGTACTCCTAATTGGATTCTAATTGTCGTTTTCCCAATACTCATAATGTCTTCAGTTGTATCCGTTTTCACAATGCCCATGGATTTTTTTCCCCAATCATATGCAATTGTTTCAACCCGAGTTAGAAAACGACGAGAGGGTCATTACGTGTATGTTCTCCTTATGCATCCCTTACAACCCCCCCCCCCCACACACACTAATCGAGTGCAGTCACCTCAACCACTTACTTTACATGCTTTATAGCCAGATCAGCTATAATTTCAATCTGCATTTTGATCCGTCCTGTATACCTCCCCTGTTATGTAACATTGCGCGTGAACTGTTTTCAAATTTTTCTATATACTTGTTATGTAACAGGACGCGTGAACTGCTCCGCACATTTTTCGTACCTTTTGTAAGTCAATGCCCGGTAAAACTTGACCGAGAAGGTCGTTTGTCTACCTCTAATTCCTCGCAAGTTCACCCACCTTGTAAAAACTGAATTGCATATGCATGTGTTTAAAACAGTCTAGCATTTCACATGCCGTTTTTTTTTTTTTTTTTTTTTTTTTTTTTTTTTAGCACGTGCCTATGAAATATTTGTCTATCCCATCTCCGTCCTCTTCACCCGCCCCAACAAGCACTTTGTTTGTTTCATTTCTTTCTACTCTTTATATGCATGAACGCCTATAATTTCCACTGTTTTCCTCCACCTTGTCAAACAATACAAATTACACATGCAACCAGTGCGTTTAAAACTCCGGCAGGGTTGAATCGGGAGCGGAGGTGGGACATGCAGTACATCCTTCTCTGAATAATAGGATCTGTTTATTTATTCATGTATCCAAATATACATGTATGTACAGCGCTTTCCCTGAGATTTTGGAATGATCTGTTGTTGTTGTTTTTGTTTCCTTCCCTTTTGTACGTATGGTATTCAGTTCGCATACAGCTGTTGTCCCATCTGCCCATGCGAGGGTTTTCAGTAGTACAATACTATATTATTGTTTACTCATTACAGCTGCTGTTGTCCGACATACGTAAGGCTGCGTTCACATAGAAGTATTCGGTATTCGCTATTCGCTATTCGGGCACCGAATACACCATCACCCACACCGTCAACTCACCATCCCATGCAGTGAGGATTTCTTCCCCCTACATCCCATCAAATCTTATTAACAATTTCTAAACTACATCAGAATGTCAGTCTACATGCTTATTTTTGCTAAAGGGCAAATCCAGACCAAAATTGTCATTATTTCATAAACGAGAGACAGTATACGCTGCAAGAAAATCGAACAAGCTCGATTCCCACTTTGCTATACTATTCGCAGCTATTCGGTACTTTCGAATAGTGCCCTCTTATGTGAACCGGTGTGAGGAAATCCTATCGTTCGATTCAAGCTATTCGCGTGCCCTCGAAAACGAGCCCCGAATACCCGAATAGTATACTTCTATGTGAACGCAGCCTAATGTCTGCAAATTAATTTAAACCTGTTTCACTCACGTACTGGTATTCTCACACTATAATAGTCATGATGACAATATTCTACGTACACGTGACGTATGTACATGTGTATCCCCATTTTGATTCACCTTGTCGGCATTATCGATCCCAATACTCATAGGCCCGAATTCATGAAGGTGGTACAAATGAAACCATGGTTTAAACCATGGACAAAAACCATAGAGCGCCAAGTGTCGCATGGAATAGTTCGTTACGAAATCAGTCATTTCGTCGATGAAATGATTATTTTGTAACGAAATGACAACATTTTGTAACTAAATGAACATTTCGTCCACGAAATGATAATTTCGTTAACAAAACGGTTATTTTGTCGACGAAATGACCAATATCGTAACGAAATATTCCGTGCGACACTTGGCACTCCATGGTTTTTGTCCATGGTTTAAACCATGGTTTCATTTGTACCACCTTCGTGAATTCGGGCCATTATGTTTTCAGTGGTATTCTTTTTCACAATGCCCATGGTTGGTTTTTTTTTTTTTTTTAATCGTATGTATCTGTTTCAATCCGAGCTAGAATACGACCAGAGGGTCATTACGTGTATGTTCTCTTTATTTCCACCCCACAACTATCGAGAGTAGTCACCTCAGCCACTTACCTTCAGATCAGCTATAATTTTAATGTGCATTCTGATGCGTCCTGAATACCCCTATGTAACCCCTGTGTACCCCTCCTTGTTATGTAACATAGCACGAGAATTGTTTTCACATTTTTTCACACTTCTTTAGTAAGCCAATGGAGGGTAACACTAGACCGAGAAGGTTGTTAATCTGCCTTGGTTGCACGCAAGTTCGCCCAACCAGTAAGAATTGGATTGTATATCAGGGAGGTGGGACTGTGTTAAATCAGCCTCAGCATTTTACATGCTGATTTTTTTTTTTTTTTTTTTTTTTTTTTTTGGCGACACATGCCTAGCATGAAATATATGTCTATCCCTCCTCCGCCCTCTTCACCTTCCTCAGCAAAATACTTTGTTTGTTTTATTTATATATATATTTTTTTTTTTGCTCTTTTTACAAGTGAGCGCCTATAATTCCACTGTTTTTTCCCCACTTTGTCAAACAATAGAAGTTAGTTTCCATATATATGCAACCAGTGCGATGAACTCCGGGAGGGTTGAATCGGGAGCGAAGGTGGGATATACAGTACATCTTTTTTTCGAACAATAGCCCGGTTTATTTGTGCATCCAAATAATAAATGACGCTTTCCCTAGGACTTTGGAATGAAGTGTTTTTTTTTTCTTATTATTACCTTGTCACCTTTTGTAAACTTGGTATCTAGTTCACATACAGCTGTTGCCCCGTCTGCCCCTTCGAGGGCTGTCAGTATTATGTTGTTCACTCATTTCAGCAGTTGTCCGACATGGCTATTGTGTAATGTCAGCATATTATTTTAACTTAATTATTCTGATTCTGTGTGAACGCAGCCTTATGTACAGCCTTATGTACGATGTATAATGAATGTTAGACTTCCGGGCCTTGATAATATTATGATACTACATAATGATCCAAGAAATGAAAGGGGTTTTATTTTTTACACGCATTTATTATGCATTCACTATATTTTCATCTTATAAATCTATCATTATTTCCTATAAACATATACGAATAATTTTTCCACATTCGGGAGCTATCTCTATCTCCATGTCCGTTTATATGCATGCACTGGTTCTGTCAAAGTTCTTTTACAGGCTTTGACTATTTGTGTGTACGCTTTCTTCCTGTGTTGTTAATGTATTCTATGTTCTTTGATTATGTTGCCTAAAGTCTATGTTTTCATGAATTTGCCTACTCGCTGTACTATCCGTGAACCCGGAATTGTTCGTGCATCTTTTGTGCCAAAAATTTTCATTCCTCTGCTAACTCGTCAGTTGACATGCCTTCATATACCTTATGCCTCTTTTTATGGCTAATCGACTTAATGTAGCATTTGATTCCCTTGATGATGATGAACTCTTTGATCTGTTTAGACGTTCCCCTTCGGAATTGAGTCGGAATAAGTCACAATCGTCTGCTTTTTTTGACGATCTTATTGCCAATAATGTGAACTCATCTTCAAAAGATATATACAATGAATATGATTTTGAATATGACTCCCCTCAAATTCCTTCTAAATATGTAACTGTTGACCAATTTAAAGATTATACAAAAAGTTTTCCACAAAGTATATTTTCCATGTTACATTTAAATATAAGGAGTATTAATAAACATTTTGATGAGTTACAGATATCATTAGATAATCAAAATAAACAACAAATTTCAGTAATAGGTTTAACTGAAACATGGTTATCATTTGACGTTAATTTGCCATATGCATTACATGGTTATGAT
The DNA here is from genome assembly GCF_964275005.1 of Diadema setosum. Lineage (NCBI taxonomy): Eukaryota > Metazoa > Echinodermata > Echinoidea > Diadematoida > Diadematidae > Diadema > Diadema setosum. The sequence goes on from NC_092695.1 coordinate 20,389,305, forward strand.
TTTATTGTTAATAATAAAGTAAACAGGACGGGTGGTGGAGTCGCTTTTTATTTATCTAAAAATTTTGAACTTAGTGTTTGTGATGAATTAAATGTAATAAATGAAATTGTAGAGACTTTGTTTGTGGAAATTTGTATTCCGCAAAGTAAGAATATTATAATTGGTATTGTTTATAGACCCCTAAGTTCTATTTCCAAAGATTTTTTGAATTGTATGACAAATTTATTAAAAAGTCCTATTTATTAATAAAAGCATTTTCATAATGGGTGATTTTAATATCGATTTGATTAAGAATGATGATAACACATCTCAAGAATTTCTTGAAATGTTTTTGTCAGCCTCTTTCTTGCCATTAATTTCGAAGCCATCTTGTGTTACAAATCACTCCGCAACCCTCCTTGATAATATTTTTTTTTTCTAATTCTGTGCAGATTTTAAATTCTGTTATAATTTTATCTGATATAACTGATCATTTCCCTATTATAACATGTTTTGATCTTAAACATTTGGTTAATAGGTTTCAGTTTTCTTCATTTAGACGTAGAGCTTCACCGGAAAAATTTGGCTAGTCTTGGTGCTTGCTTAGATAGGGCTGACTGGTCTAGTGTTTATGATAATTATGATGTAAATGCATCATTTGAAAATTTTTCAGGGATTATGAATAAATATTTAGATGAATATATTCCTAAATTAAAAGATAAGTCAGTTAATTATAAAACGTCTCCTAAACTTCCATGGATTTCAAAATCTGTTCTTCGTGCAATAAATAGGAAAAATAGGTTATACTATAAATTCAAAATGAAAAAAACTGAGAAGTCAAAACATAAATACACTTCGTATAAAAACATTTTAACGAAGATTATACGGTTGGAAAAGAGGAAATATTATATGATTCAGTTAGAAAAATATAAACATGATATAAAGAATACATGGAAGGTATTGAAGCAGGCTATGAATATATCAAAAAAGAAATTAAATATCACAAAGTTAAAACATGATAATAAAATTGTTGAAGATCCTAACGATATAGTTAATATTTGTAACTCTTATTTTTCAATGATTGGGGAAAATCTGGCAGAAAAAGGACCACAGTCAAATACGCATTTTTCTACATTCTTAGGTCAACCTAATTCTAGTTTGTTTTTTTTTTTTTGTTCCAACAACCAAATATGAAATAATAGATATGTTACTGCAATGAATAATAAGCGAAGTGCTGGTTATGATGATATACCGGTAAGTAATTTTATTTTAAAGGGAATTATATCATCAATTGCTGACCCACTTTCACATATTTTCAATAAATCTATACTAAGTGGTGTTTTTCCTGAATTTATGAAAATAGCTAAGGTTTTTCCTTTATTTAAAAAAGGAGATGAATTTGATTTACGTAATTATAGACCCATTTCATTGCTTTCATCCTTATCTAAAATTTTGGAAATATTGGTGTTTGTAATAACAATTAATTTTCTTAATTTTCATAATGTTTTTACAAATTCTCAATTTGGGTTTCGTCAGAAAGACAGTACCATTCATGCCCTTTTGAAGTTTATTGACCACGCCGCGCATTGGTACTATTGATAATCATTCTCATCTTATTGGTATCTTCCTGGACTTCTCCAAGGCCTTCGATACGATAAATCATGAAATTTTATTATATAAATTGTCTCATTATGGAATACGGGGGAAGGCCTTGGGGTGGTTCAGGAGTTACCTACAAAATCGAAAACAATATGTATCTCTGAACGGGAACGACTCAAATCTAGAATGTATTGAATGTGGCGTCCCACAGGGTAGCTTATTAGGACCTTTACTTTTTATCATTTATATTAATGACTTTTGTAGATCATCTTATCTTTTTGCTGATGATTCCAACGTTTTCTTTTCTCACCGAAATCTAGATACTCTCGTACGCATTGTTAATTCCGAATTGAAAAAAAGTTACTCAGTGGATGAGAGCTAATAAATTATCACTTAATCTCCAGAAAACTAAGTATATGCTTTTTAGCAATTCCGTAGGAGCTTTGCGCACAAATATCATTTTTGATGACACTCTGCTAGAACGTGTATCTCATATAAAATTCCTTGGTATCACAGTGGACGATAAACTTTCATGGAGACCGCACATTATTAACATTAGTACCATAATTTCTCGTAATATTGGTATCATAAATAGACTCAAGTCTCATATTCCAATGTCCTCTTTGTTGACCTTGTATTTTTCTCTAATTTTGCCGTATCTTAATTACGGACTCCTAGCATGGGGTAGTGCTCATCAAACTTCGTATTATTTGTGGCGTCCCGCCACGTTCCCATTCAGAGCCACTGTTTAATAAACATAAGATTTTGAAAATTAAAGATTTGTATTTTTTACAGCTTGGTCAGGTTATGTTTAATTACAATGCAAATGCACTTCCCAGTATTTTCAATTCAATGTTTCCACGGAAGGAACCAGTTTTTTCATAATTATCCCACTAGGCAATCTAATGAGTTTCATTTGCCCCTCCTGAGAACTTTATTAGCTCGGAGTACATTTATGTACACCGGTCCTAGATTTTGCAATTCATTAAGCTGTGAAATAAAAAATTCCCCTTCTTTGCATTCTTTTAAGCGCAAGTTGAAATCATTTCTCTTAAATCCTCTCTGATATATTTCTTTATTAGTTAGATCTAATCAACCTCAGGGTTCATCATCCATCCACCAATCTTTCGATCACTGGCTTCATTATTACGTAATAGATTACGTGTTTTATTATGTAATAGCCATCAAATCCTTGCACAGCTGCGTGCAGTACCAGCCCTCTTCAATCACCCCCTGTTCCATTTCCCTAGTTCAGCGTGTAGGCATTCTCTCTTTTTTCTTTTCCTTTCTCTCTCTCTCCATTCTTTCCGTCTTTTTTGTCAAGTCGTGTCATGTCTTTTGTATTTCTCCTGTCTTGTTCTGTTCTGTCGTAGTGTGATAAGTATTTGTAAATAAGTAATTCATAAGTTTGTTCATTTTTTGAGTGGTTCACAACATACAAGCTTGCTTTTTAGTGGACCTCTCATAAAAAACCACGTTGAACTTGCTACGTCCGGTGAATGCTTCATCTTCTCGCACTGTTTATATATATATATATATATATATATATGTATATATTTATTTATATATATATATATATATATATATATATATATATATATATATTGATATTTATATCGGTAATTCAACTGTAAAGATATAGAATTCGGCAAAGAGTAGATAAACTCCTATGAGTTTTACTTACCCCTGACGCTCACCGTAAACTCGCACGTCTGCTTGTTTTTGGACGGATCGGTTGCCGTGTATATGATTTCATGCTCGCCAATCGGAAAAGCTGAGCCGGAGACGTTCTCAGGAGGGGTAATGATCACGTTACCGGAATTGTCTTCAAACACTGGGTCATTCCAAGTGACGTTGACAGTGGGCAACGCAGTATTTTTGGTGATGTCATCTGCACAGTTCAATACTCTGGGTTTTTCTTCATCTGTGTCACCATGGTTACAAGAAAAATTACAAAGTTATCCCTTCAAATGGTATAAATATAAAACTACAGGGTGCCATTTCATGAAAGATATCACGATGGCAACTCTTGCTGGAATGGCAACTTCCAACAGCAACAGCCAATCAGGAAGTAGGATTCTTGTCTCTACCATGAAAATTGCCATTCCAGCAAGAGTTACTATCACATCAGCTTTTTATGAAATGGGGTCCAGAACAACGACGGCAATGTCATTGGCTGTAATACATAGCAATTCATACAACATGTAAAAAGTTTCTTGCTACCAGATTGTCCGACTGCTAATCACGTGGTATTCGCTAAAAGGTACTATTACATGCTTACATTTTCGTCTTCCCTTGTTGGAGAAAACATCACATCTTACACACTTTGACTGTTCATAGTTTAGACGAATCATTAATAGACTTTGGAAATATCAATACCATGAATATAGATTCATAACAACTGGGAATTCGGCGATACTAATCAACTCTATTGGTGGATATCTGTCAGGCATTATGGACATTTTTTTTTAACTCTGTGGATAATTCAAAGGATTTTTTTTTTCATTGATCCCCACAAAACACACCAGCAATCCCATCGAATGAGTTTTCGTTACAATCTGTAGACTTCAAAAGATTAACTGGTGCACCCTCTAGAATAGAATGCTGTTTGCGAGCGTTACCTGTAATCTCCACTGTGAAGTTACACTGGGCAGTGAGCCCCGCCATGTCAGTCGCAACGTACGTTACGACAGTAAGCCCGATATGGAAGTGGTGCGGCGGGTTGTGGCTTCCTTTAAGATCCGGCCTTATGCCGCTATTGTCAGTGGGCACTGGTACCATCCAGTTTACTTCTCGTGTCGGCATTAAGTCATCGGTGGTCTCATTGATACTGCTGGGGCACATCACTTCAGGGGGCAAGTTATCTATGCATTGGGAAAATGATATAAATCTCTCACTGGGCTATAAGATTCAGTGTGTGTGTGTGTGTGTGTGTGTGTGTGTGCAATTGCACGTATATAGCTTACTGACGTACATGTTACACAAAACACACATTACACATGAGCACAGAATTAGTGTCCGAGATTTTGAAATACTCTCTTCTCATCCCTGCTAATTTGAATGGTTTATTGAACGCGTGATTTGCAGCCTTTGGATTGCAGAATTTCTCACGACTATGCAAAGGGAAAGCGTGGACACATATGAATATAACGTTCATTAAATCAATTATTATACAGATGCAATCATGAAAGTACAATTCATAATACGTATGTTAAAATTAATAACAGATATGAATATATTGACTCTCATCAAGAACAACAAGGAGGAGCAAATGAAATATTCTATTAATCAGTCAATCAACTAATCAACCAATCAATCAATCATTTGAATGATCAGTGGCTCTCAAAAGTTTTACCTCACTCCTCACTTTGGCAAGCACCAAGCTGGCCATCTCATTCGGCAGGTTATTATGTATACAATATTTATATATATATGTATGTATATATATATATATATATATATATATATGTATATACATATATATATATATATATATATTTATACATATATCATATATACATACATACATAGAGAGAGAGAGAGAGCGAGAGAGAGATAGATTGATAGATATATACTGTACATATATATTAATATTCAACTGTAAAGATATAGTGGGAATTCTGCAAATAGTTGATAAACTCCTATGAGTTGTATTTACCCCTGACGCTCACGGTAAACTCGCACGTCTGCTTGTTTTGGGACGGATCGGTTGCCGTGTATATGATCTCATGCTCGCCAATCGGAAAAGCTGAACCGGAAACGTTCTCAGGAGGGTTGATGATCATGTTACCGGAATTGTCTTCAAACACTGGGTCATTCCAAGTGACGTTGACAGTGGGCAACGTAGCATTTTTGGTGATGTCACCTGGACAGGTCAATACTCTGGGTTTTTCTTCATCTGTGTTACCATGGTTACGAGAAAGATTACAAAGTTATCCGTTAACATGATATGAATACAAAACTATAGGGTCCCATCTCATGAAAGATATTAGGATGGCAACTCTTGCTGGAATGGCAACTTCCAACAGCAACAGCCAATCAAGAAGCTGGATTCTTCTCGTTACCATGACAATTGCCATTCCAGCAAGAGTTGCTATCATAATCATCAACTTTTTATGAGATGGGGTCCAGAACAACGACGACAATGTAATTGGCTATGACACATAATTATTATAGCAATTGTTATTTGTACATCATGTAAAAATATTCTTGCTACAAGATTGTCCGACTACTAATCAGGTGGTACTCGCTAAGAGGGACTACCATGATTGCATGCTTGCATCTTTCGTCTTCCCCTTGATGGATAAAGCATAATATCTTATTCACCTTGACTGTTCATAGTTTAGACGAATCATTAATAGACTTTGGAAAGATTTATATTATGAATAAAGATTCGTAACAACTGGGAATTCGGAATACGAATCAACCCATTGGTGGATATCTGTTAGGCATTATGGACAATTTGTTTTTTCACTCAGTGGATAATTCAAAGGTTTTTTTTTTTTTTTTTTCATTGATCCTCACAAAACACAATAGCGCTCTCATCGAATGAGTTTTCGTTACAATCTGTAGACTTCAAAAGATTAACTGGTGCACCCTCTAGAATAGAATGCTGTTTGCGAGCGTTACCTGTGATTTCCACTGTGAAGTTACACTGGGCAGTGAGCCCCGCCATGTCAGTCGCAACGTACGTTACGACAGTAAGCCCGACATGGAAGTGGTGCGGCGGGTTGTGGCTCCCAACAAGATCAGGTCTTATGCCGCTATTGTCAGTCGGCACAGGTACCGTCCAGTTTACTTCTCGTGTCGGCATTAAATTATCGGTGGTGTCATTGATACTGCTAGGGCACATCACTTCAGGGGGCAAGTTATCTATGCATAGGGAAAATGATATGAATCTCTCACTGGGCTATAAGATTCAGTGTGTGTGTGTGTGTGTGTGTGTGTGTGTGTGTGTGTGTGCAATTGCACGTATATAGCTTACTGACGTACATGTTACACAAAACACACATTACACATGAGCACAGATTTAGTGTCCGGGATTTTGAAATACTCTCTTCTCATCCCTGCTAATTTGAATGGTTTATTGAACGCGTGATTTGTAGCCTTTGGATTGCAGAATTTCGCACGACTATGCAAAGGGAAAGCGTGGACACATATGAATATAACGTTCATTAAATCAATTATCATACAGATGCAATCATGAAAGTACAATTCATAATACGTATGTTAAAATTAATAGCAGATATGAATATATTGACTCTCATCAAGAACAACAAGGAGGAGCAAATGAAAAATTATATTAATCAGTCAATCAACTAATCAACCAATCAATCAATCAAACAATCATTTGAATGATCAGTGGCTCCCAAAAGTTTTATCTCACTCCTCACTTTGGCAAGCACCAAGCTGGCCATCTCATTCGGCAGTTGCATATATGTATACAATATATATATATATATATATATATATATATATATATATAGCGAAAACTTTGAGCAAAGAAAATGGGTTTTCATCGGGATTCGAACCCGAGACCTCCGGATTACTAGACCGGTGCTCTACCGACTGAGCTATTGTGCACACATGCACACACTATAGCTTCTGACCACACGAGCAAAGAGAATTAAGGGTTTGGGACGAACACCGATCTAGGGCTTTCAATAGCTCAGTCGGTAGAGCACCGGTCTAGTAATCCGGAGGTCTCGGGTTCGAATCCCGATGAAAACCCATTTTCTTTGCTCAAAGTTTTCGCTATTTATTATTACAATTGTTTCTGGTCAGTTTTTCCTTCCTTGTTTCAAAATATATTACAAAAAGCTGCATCGCTTCGGCGATCCCTCACATTTATTCCAAAGTTGATTTACATCATTTGGGTTTATGTCAGGTTTGAATGTGTGTGTGTGTGTGGCACACATGCACACACTATAGCTTCTGACCACACGAGCAAAGAGAATTAAGGGTTTGGGACGAACACCGATCTAGGGCTTTCAATAGCTCAGTCGGTAGAGCACCGGTCTAGTAATCCGGAGGTCTCGGGTTCGAATCCCGATGAAAACCCATTTTCTTTGCTCAAAGTTTTCGCTATTTATTATTACAATTGTTTCTGGTCAGTTTTTCCTTCCTTGTTTCAAAATATATATATATATATATATATATATATATATATATATATATATATATATACATATATCATATATAAATACATACATAGGGAGAGAGAGAGAGAGAGAGAAAGATTGATAGATATATACATATATATTAATATTCAACTGTAAAGATATAGTGGGAATTCTGCAAATAGTTGATAAACTTCTGTGAGTTTTATTTACCCCTGACGCTCACGGTAAACTCGCACGTCTCCTTGTTTTGGGACGGATCGGTTGCCGTGTATATGATCTTATGCTCGCCAATCGGAAGAGCTGAACCGGAAACGTTCTCAGGAGGGGTGATGATTGTGTTACCGGAATTGTCTTCAAACACTGGGTCATTCCAAGTGACGTTGACAGTGGGCAACGTAGCATTTTTGGTGATGTCACCTGAACAGGTCAATACTCTGGGTTTTTCTTCATCTGTGTTACCATGGTTACGAGAAAGATTACAAAGTTATCCCTTAACATGATATGAATACAAAACTATAGGGTCCCATTTCATGAAAGATATTAGGATGGCAACTCTTGCTGGAATGGCAACTTCCAACAGCAACAGCCAATCAAGAAGCTGGATTCTTCTCGTTACCATGACAATTGCCATTCCAGCAAGAGTTGCTATCATAATCATCAACTTTTTATGAGATGGGGTCCAGAACAACGACGACAATGTAATTGGCTATGACACATAATTATTATAGCAATTGTTATTTGTACATCATGTAAAAATATTCTTGCTACAAGATTGTCCGACTACTAATCAGGTGGTACTCGCTAAGAGGTACTACCATGATTACATGCTTGCATCTTTCGTCTTCCCCTTGATGGATAAAGCATAATATCTTATTCAACTTGACTATAAATAGTTTAGACGAATCATTAATAGACTTTGGAAAGATTTATATTATGAATAAAAGATTCGTAACAACTGGGAATTCGGAATACGAATCAACCCATTGGTGGATATCTGTCAGGCATTATGGACAATTTGTTTTTTCACTCAGTGGATAATTCAAAGGTTTTTTTTTTCATTGATCCTCACAAAACACAATAGCGCTCTCATCGAATGAGTTTTCGTTACAATCTGTAGACTTCAAAAGATTAACTGGTGCACCCTCTAGAATAGAATGCTGTTTGCGAGCGTTACCTGTGATTTCCACTGTGAAGTTACACTGGGCAGTGAGCCCCGCCATGTCAGTCGCAACGTACGTTACGACAGTAAGCCCGACATGGAAGTGGTGCGGCGGGTTGTGGCTCCCAACAAGATCAGGTCTTATGCCGCTATTGTCAGTCGGCACAGGTACCGTCCAGTTTACTTCTCGTGTCGGCATTAAATTATCGGTGGTGTCATTGATACTGCTAGGGCACATCACTTCAGGGGGCAAGTTATCTATGCATAGGGAAAATGATATGAATCTCTCACTGGGCTATAAGATTCAGTGTGTGTGTGTGTGTGTGTGTGTGTGTGTGTGTGTGCAATTGCACGTATATAGCTTACTGACGTACATATTACACAAAACACACATTACACATGAGCACAGAATTAGTGTCCGGGATTTTGAAATACTCTCTGCTCATCCCTGCTAATTGGAATGGTTTATTGAACGCGTGATTTGCAGCCTTTGGATTGCAGAATTTCTCACAACTATGCAAAGGAAAAGCATGGACACATATAGATATAACGTTCATTAAATCAATTATTATACAGATGCAATCATGAAAGTACAATTCATAATACGTATGTTAAAATTAATAACAGATATGAATATATTGACTCTTATCAAGAACAACAAGGAGGAGCAAATGAAAAATTATATTAATCAGTCAATCAACTAATCAACCAATCAATCAATCAATCAATCAATCAATCAATCAATCATTTGAATGATCAGTGACTCTCAAAAGTTTTACCTCACTCCTCACTTTGGCAAGCACCAAGCTGGCCATCTCATTCGGCAGTTGTATATACGTATAATATATATATATATATATATATATATATATATATATATATATATATATCATACATACATACATACATACATAGAGAGAGAGAGATTGATAGATATATACATATATATTAATATTCAACTGTAAAGATATAGTGGGAATTCTGCAAATAGTTGATAAACTTCTGTGAGTTTTATTTACCCCTGACGCTCACGGTAAACTCGCACGTCTGCTTGTTTTGGGACGGATCGGTTGCCGTGTATATGATCTTATGCTCGCCAGTCGGAAAAGCTGAACCGGAAACGTTCTCAGGAGGGGTGGTGATCGTGTTACCGGAATTGTCTTCAAACACTGGGTCATTCCAAGTGACGTTGACAGTGGGCAACGTAGCATTTTTGGTGATGTCACCTGGACAGGTCAATACTCTGGGTTTTTCTTCATCTGTGTTACCGTGGTTACGAGAAAGATTACAAAGTTATCCCTTAACATGATATGAATACAAAACTATAGGGTCCCATTTCATGAAAGATATTAGGATTGCAACTCTTGCTGGAATGGCAACTTCCAACAGCAACAGCCAATCAAGAAGCTGGATTCTTCTCGTTACCATGACAATTGCCATTCCAGCAAGAGTTGCTATCATAATCATCAACTTTTTATGAGATGGGGTCCAGAACAACGACGACAATGTAATTGGCTATGACACATAATTATCATAGCAATTGTTATTTGTACATCATGTAAAAACATTCTTGCCACAAGATTGTCCGACTACTAATCAGGTGGTACTCGCTAAGAGGTACTATTACCATGATTACATGCTTGCATCTTTCGTCTTCCCCTTGATGGATAAAGCATAATATCTTATTCACATTGACTGTTAATAGTTTAGACGAATCATTAATAGACTTTGGAAATGTTTATATTATGAATAAAGATTCGTAACAACTGGGAATTCGGAATACGAATCAACCCATTGGTGGATATCTGTCAGGCATTATGGACGTTTTGTTTGTTTTTTTTTCACTCAGTGGATAATTCAAAGGTATATTTTTTATTGATCCTCACAAAACACAATATCATTCTCATCGAATGAGTTTTCGTTACAATCTGTAGACTTCAAAAAATTAACTGGTGCACCCTCTAGAATAGAATACTGTTTGCGAGCGTTACCTGTGATTTCCACTGTGAAGTTACACTGGGCAGTGAGCCCCGCCATGTCAGTCGCAACGTATGTTACGACAGTAAGCCCGATATGGAAGTGGTGCGGCGGGTCGTGGCTCCCAACAAGATCCGGCCTTATGCCGCTATTGTCAGTCGGCACTGGTACCATCCAGTTTACTTCTCGTGTCGGCATTAAATCATCGGTGGTGTCATTGATACTGCTAGGGCACATCACTTCAGGGGGCAAGTTATCTATGCATAGGGAAAACGATATGAATCTCTCACTGGGCTATAAGATTCAGTGTGTGTGTGTGTGCAATTGCACGTATATAGCTTACTGACGTACATGTTACACAAAACACACATTACACATGAGCACAGAATTAGTGTCCGGGATTTTGAAATACTCTCTGCTCATCCCTGGTAGTTGGAATGGTTTATTGAACGCGTGATTTGCAGCCTTTGGATAGCAAAATGTCTCACGACTATGCAAAGGAAAGCATGCACACATACAAATATAACGTTCAATGATGCAATTACAGATGCAATCAAGGGAAAAATCATTATACATAAGGTAAAAGTAATAATAGATATGAATACCTTGACTCTCATTAAGAGCAACGAGGGGAGCTAATACAGAATTCTGTCAATCAATCATTCAATCAATCTATAAATCAATCAGTCAGTTACCAATCAATCAATCAATCAATCAATCAATCATTCACTCACTCATTCAATCAATCAATCAATCAATCATTCAATCAATCAATCAATCAATCATTCATTTACTCATTCATTCATTCAATCAATCATTCATTCATTTACTCATTCATTCAATCAATCAATCAATCATTCAATCATTCAATCAATCAATCAATCAGTCAGTCAAGCAATCAATCGACTGAATGATCAGTGGCTCTCAAAAGTCTTACCTTCACATGCGATCGGAGGAACGCTGGACCAAGTTCCATTCGCAAGACACATCATGTTGATGACGGCCTCTTCAGTGCCGTTCAGTGTGTAGCCGGTCTGACAACCATAGGAACAAACTTGTCCGTACTTGGGAGAGCTCTGGCAGACCGCTGGTCTAATGGTCATCGGAGATGTAACGGTGAGACCTTGGCAGAATATCCCTGAGAGAGGAGAGAGAGAGGGGGAGGGGAGAGGTAGGTAAGATATGTATGGTATCAGTGTATAGGGAGAATTATGCCTCAGAGGCTTGCAAAGTCTACTGACAATGCAAGTACAAGCAACTTTCTCTAAAAACCCATCCAATGAATATGCAACGATGTTCCAACACCTTGTCTTTACTCATTGGCCAGATCAACATTCCAAAACGTATACTTTTTCTATGCTCACATTGAGCTTTTATCCATTTGTACTCCTTAGTAGAAAGTTTATCTATAGACAAAGCACATGGCTATTAGACAATAGTCCCGGGATGGCTAACCTTTTGCAAAGGCAGCTTGCAATGGACTCGCGCACATGGAGCGAGTGGTGGACGTCCACAAGGCGTCCACAAATCATTGCGAGATGCCTTTGCAAAAGGCTAGGGATAGGCTCGAACTCAAGTCCAATGATCATCAACCAAGCTTCGGTATAAATCATACTGTTCGCAAGCTCCACTTCTCCAGAAGTGTGATACGATCAAAAGTGTTCTCTAGCTCTGAATCCTAAAATATACAAGAGAAAAGATATTTAAATGTACTGTCCACACGTTTGGCTTTTTGGGAGAATGAAAGAAACAATACAACGTTTCTCACAACTTTAATACTACAGTACTTCCAACAAAGATCGTAAGTATCACTCCTCACTTTGGCAAGCACCAAGCGGGTCGTCCCATTCGGCAGTGGCAGAAGGGACCGTCTCCCGACAGGTGGTAGTATTGACTCCTGAAGCCTCCAGCTGGTACCCCTCGTCACATCTCAGGGTACACGCTGTCCCGATGCTATTATCATACGTGTCGCAGTCACTTTCACCGTTCTCCGGCTTGGGTATGGCGCTGCAAGTTATTTCTGCTCGAGGTTGGCCACATAAGAACAGTTACAGAGATGAGCATGAATCAAAGGAATGGTGCATTTCTGTTTTTGATGTCACACTAATATCAGGTTTTGAAAAGACTTCAATATACGTACATTTTCACTACAGACTATGAGGATACTCCAAGAAATGGTAACTCTTCCAACTTGAAGTCGAAATTCAGATTAACGATACGTTTTTTTATCTAGTTTACAATGTGAGTATTTCTTACACGAACAAGATTGAGTAAGCGCCTGCCGAATTTGATGCTATCTGACGTAGCTATCACTACTTGACGGTACATTAAACTGTAAAAGTATAATCTATCTGTCTGCAGCAAGTGTTGACAAGTGTGACATTTGGAAGGCTTACAGATTTTTTTTTTATTTCAAGAAACATATCCTATATGCAACTTAAGTAAAATGTGATTGCCTTTCGAGGGTTCTACTGTCCTTGTTTGCTTTAAACAATCAGTATCTTGTTGTCACAATGTGACATAAAGATAAGTCAATTCCACCTAGATAGTACCACAACCATCATGAAGAAACATTTTCATCTGTACACTCACTCTCACACGTAGGGGGCGTGGCCGACCATTCCCCGGTTTCCAGGCAACGGGAACTCGTGTCTGCACCCACGATCCGGTATCCCTGTTTGCACTGAAACGTACAGGTGCTGTCGAATGTGTTCTGGCAGTCGGGGGGTATCATCATTATGGACGTGTCGTTGACGGTAATATTGAACGCTGGGCACTCAACAACTTAGCAGAAAACATTCGATAAGACAGAAGAATATATTTTACCTTACAAATCTGGCATTCATCGCCAAAGCATGTCCCAATTTGACTGTAAATGCACTTGTTTGTTTAAGTGGCGACCCGGCGGACTCGAGTCTAGAGCTGAATCTGATTAGATGTTACAAGGCTATCAACCCACAATACTGATGATGATACAATCAGATGAATCACAAGATTGAAATAAACATTGCATAAAAACTGTATACATATAGGGCCTACACACATGGATATATATCATTACATGTATATTTATATTTATATTGTATATAATTCGTATATATAAGAAGATTCAACTATATCATAGATCTATAACAAGTTTTGGCAAGTGGGATATGTGAAGGCTTATTTCTTTGTTTCAAGAAACGTATACTATAACGAGTAAAACACAATCGTCCCTTCGATGGCTTAATTTTCCTTATGCTCTAAATAATCAACATTTCCTAGTAACAATGGGACATAATGATTGGTCAATTTCAGTTAGATAGAAAACAACACCCATCATGAAGAAACATTTTCAACGGTGCACTTACTCTCACACGTAGGGGGCGTGGCCGACCATTCCCCGGTTTCCAGGCAACGGGAACTCGTGTCTGCACCCACGATCCGGTATCCCTGTTTGCACTGAAACGAGCAGACGCTGTCGAATGTGTTCTGACAGTCGTGAGGTATCATCAATATTGATGCGTCGTTGACGGTAAAGTTGAACGCTGGGCACTCAACAGCTGAGCAGAAAACATTTTGTGATAAGGATAGATCATCTTACAAATCTCCGATTCATACAAATTAGATATGTCACCATCTGACATCTGACTATTAACTTCGTATTCTTTTTTTTCTTAGTGGTCATGTGCTTAAATCTACTACTAAGTATCTATCACACACACATTGTGTGTGCAATACCCATGCACATAATTATTACTAGACACTTTGACTGATTTCACAGCAGACTAACAGGCTATATAATATTATTTAGTAAGCCTTAATATCTTTCTTTTTATAATCAGGTATATTTTCACAAATAGGACATTATCATGTATAATTAAGATCATGAAAGGCTCTTGAACAGTAACATTGTGATACTTTTGCATCTCGATGTCTTCGGTTCTAACAGCAAAAGTCAGGGGCAGGACATTTGCTCCTGCGACAATTGCTCTGGTCTTATTTTCTCCAAGGACTTAGGATAGGGTAAAGGTTGTGATAGGGTTTCAGGTTCAGTTTGACACCATGGATTAGATTAGGGTTAGGGCTGTGTTTAAGGGTAGGATTTACATGTTGGGCTTCGCGGGCAGATATTTCATGGGATCAGTTATACTGTTGCAGGAGCAAATGTCATAGAACCAGAAAAGTCATTCCATGTACAAAATCAAATTTTGAACAAATTAGACCAAAATAATGATAGAAGGAAACTCACGTTGGCAGCTGCTTCCGTTCATACCGGTGTTCTCTACGTAACCCGGGTCACACTGGCAGTCCATGCTGTCCGTGCTGGCGGTGGAGACTGTTGAGGAGAGGGGTGGGCACGGGGTACACGGATGGTTGCCATACGACGACTTGTACGTATCCTGCGGGCAAGCTAAAGAGAGCGCCACCAATTGTTATCGTGTTTACCGCGCATGTGCGTTACTTTTGCGCCTATATTTTGTTTGTTTGTTTGTTTGTGCGTGTGTGTGTGCCTTAACGATAAAAAACATGGGTATTTTGCATGTTGTGTAAGCAAAATAATGTTATATATAAGGAGTGAAGATTAAAAAAATGATGAAACGGGTGTTTTGCAAGCCAATGGAGTTGTTATATATATAAAAAAAAACCTACGTATGATAAGACCTATGTAGGCCTAACTCATACATACATATTAGATTATTGTACTTACGAACACACGCTCAAACATTATAGAGCACATTATATAATATGGTGTGTGTGTGTGCGCGCGAGCGCGAGTGTATATAATACATAAAAAATGCATAATATTCTTATAAGACTAGCAAAAACAACCCACCCCTCTCCTCCTCTCCCCCCCCCCCTCTCTCTCTCTCTCTCTCTCTTTCTCTTTGTCTCTCAAACAACCAACGAAATTCTTTTAGGAATAAAGAATTTCAGTCTGGTAAGAACTTTATAATTTCCATTAAGTGAATGTTTAGAGATCTCGTGCACTTTCAAGCAAATAGATGTGTACCGTCCCAAGTCTGATGACGTAGTAAACATCATTTGCACATTTTTCTTACCATTGCAGTCAAAGCCGTCCCCGGTGTATCCAGGTTCGCAGGTGCATGCGATTGAGCCGCTCTCTGTAGCGCATGAACACGCAGCATTCTGACCGCAACAGTTCCCCATACCGCGACATTGGGTGCTGCTGCCGTTGTGGTAACACTGCGCTCCTTCCATAGTTTCGTAGAGGGCGTCGTTATTGACATCTTCGAACAAAGCAAAACTAAAATTGATGAATGAATGGAAATTTCTTTGAGTATTACCAACTACATTCTCACACGCGACAAGCTACAAAAATGGTCAACTGTCAGAGATAAATATACCTCTTCAAATTTTTGCGACAATAAACAAACGAGGTGATCACACAAACATGCATGATACAACTAATCATTGTCTTTACCAAGGTTTAGTGCACGTTATCCTTTGCTCCTTCAACAATATTGCTCCCAACAAATATCTGCACGCTAGGCCTAGCATTGATTCTACCCTCAAACATAACCCTAACCCTAATCCTCATCCTCATCTCAAACTAAACCTAAAACCCTTTCACAACCCTAACCCTTAGTCCGAGTAGAATACAACCGGGGCAATTGCCGCAGGAGCAAAACAATGTCGTGTCACCCGAAAATCGACACACACGCGGTACAAGACCCTCTTTGTCCCTAAACACTTACTTCTCTTATTCATTGTTGACAGTTTTCTTAAAATTCAACCAAAAATGTGCATTAGACCGTTGAATTTCCTAGCTATTTATGTTTATTATCTATATGCAAAATATTATCTATTCTATCTCTTCGCAAGTCACTCTTCCACTCTATTTTTTTTCTCTTTATATGCATTAAGGGCTGCAAACAAATGAAGCTACAGAAATACCACGAGTTCATTATTCTATTGTCCAGAATATTTACGTTTCTCACTGTTGCAGTTTTTTGTTGCATTTTTTTTATTATTCCCCTAAAACTGTGTGCCTGATTGTTGGATATAAATATCCAAAAGCTCCCTCTTGTATGTGTGTGGGGGGGGGGATACCCCTCCCACACTTTCGCTTACATTCCCCAATACAGAACATGGTTATTGCTCCCCCCCCCAAAAAAAAAAAAAAAAAAAACAAGAAAAAAACAAGAAAAAAAGAAGATATATATATATATATATATATATATATAATATATTTACATTTCTGTGTACGGCCACGCTCAACATGATAAATTCACCATAAAGATACAACCCTATTTGTGATACTTAAGCACCTATGAAAATTCTTGAGAGAGGAAATAAACAAAAAAAAAATACTTTACTTTTACAAACTAGCTAGGGTTATGATAGACAGGATACTAGTACCTTGCTCGAGTGCAGAGCCATACGAGGACATGTCCCCGAAATCGTTGAGCCAGAACACGCGGTCCACGCGTGTCGCGATGCTAAACAGCTCGAAATAGCTCACGATCGTTCCCACGCCAATTGAGAAAATGACCACGTCTTCTCCCCTGAGTGTCCTGGCGATCGGACCTGGTCGATCGCCCACGGTGGACACGCCATCGGATAGAAGAATGATGACTCTAGTACAGGACGGGTTATAGGACAGGGTACAAAAGGAACAACATCCGTGTACTTGCAGCAGGAAGTTATTCCCACATCATTGTAAGTTTACAAAATAATGATGTTCAAACGGATAACTTAAACCGAGCAACGTATTCATTGCTATTATCAGGAAACGACAACTTCATATGCAAGTGTAGATGGCGCTCACACTATCCTGTATACAGCACCTCAGCCCAGTGTATTGGGAACACAATGGCGTATAATCACAAAACGAATCCGCATCAAATTTTACAATCGCTCTTCAGATGGAACCGAACAAACATATTGTGCAATATTTCTTGTTTCTGCAAAGCAGTGATAGAATGTTGATTGAATAACTATTCTTCGTAGTCTATAGAGTAAGGGTATATAGTATCGAACTCAAAAATAGACCTATTTGCCTAGTGTCGAACTCATGGACTGTATGAGCATGGGCGTAAATCCCGGGGGGGGGGGGATGGGGGGGATATATCCCCCCCTGAAATGGAGGAGGGGGGATGGCCTGTACAATCATCCCCCCCTGAATTTTGAGGGGAAAAATGGAGGAAGCAGAAATGTGATTGTATAAATTTTGGCATATTGCATGACGTTTGTACGCCGGCCTTCAGACAGGACGGTAACAGAGCTGAACAGTATTCTATCTTGTATAGGAAAATGTATAATTTTCTCAAGCGCTCGCTCGCTTCGCTCGCTCGCGAAGAAGTAACATCGACATACACTGTAAGGTATGGCTCAGGCGTTGACAACGTCAAATAGTATAGGTCTACATAAACATCCTATAACGCGAGTAACTGGGGACCATCTGCAAAATATGTACGAACACATACAAACAAACAATAACAACAACTTTATCGCCATAATTGAATCCCCTCCATTTCCTGAATCATTCCTGAGAAACAACAGTGACTGATGACTCAGTCAGGATACATCTATGGGCATACCAAGGGAAGATCAGGGACGTCGAATCTATGGGGGGCAAAGGGGCATTTGCCCCCCCCCCCCCCCCAAGGAAGTGTTTAGACAGACAAATCATTTATCCCCCAAGCAATTCCCGAGATGAGGAAAAATCTCGAACTTTCTTAATGGAAAATTGTCCAAATATCGCCAGAACTATGCACCAGATCGTTGTATTGCAATCATGAACATGCAAAAGGTCCGCTATACAGGATAAGGGATAAACTTTGTACACTTTTGACATAGACGTATATTCCCTAATTTATCAAAGAGTGTGCAGCAGATCTTTCACTTAACAAAAGCAACCTAATATGTATAGAGGCGTCGATGGGGGGGGGGGGGGGATGGTTCTCAAATAAAAGTGGGACAAACAAAAGCGAAAAATATAGCTACAAACGGCAGTGTTTGGAGTGTAAAATGTTAAAATGTTAAAGCTCGCTCGCTTCGCTCGCTCGCATTTAACCGCTATGCCATTCTCCTGATGTTGCTGTCAGTGATTGACAGCAGGTGCACCCGGTGCGCCCCCCTTAATTTCTAAAGCGAAAATATAGCAACAAACGACAGTTTTTAGGACTGGAAAATGTCAAAATTTTCAAGCTCACTCGCTTCGCTCGCTAGCATTTAATCAGTATGCCATTCTCCTGATGTTGCTGCCAGTAATTGCCGGCAGTTGCGCCCGGTGTGCCCCCTTAATTTCCAAAGCGAAAAAATACAGCCACAAACGGCAGTCTTTGGACTGTCAAATGTCAAAATTTTCAAGCTCGCTCGCTCCGCTCGCTCGCATTTAACCGCTATGCCATTCTCCTGATGTTGCTGCCAGTAATTGCCGGCAGTTGCACTCGGTGTGCCCCCTAAATTTCCAAAGCGAAAAGTATAGCTACAAATGGCAGTTTTTAGACTGTAAAATGTCAAAATTTTCAAGCTCGCTCGCTCCGCTCGCTCGCATTTAATCGCTATGCCATTCTCCTGATGTTGCTGCCAGTGATTGTGAGCAGGTGCGCCCCCCTTAATTTCCAAAGCGAAAAATATAGCTACAAACGGCAGTTTGGGGACTGTAAAATGTCAAATTTTTGAAGCTCGCTCGCATTTAATTATTCCATTCTCCTGCTGTTGCTGCCAGTGATTGCCAGCAGTTTTCGCCCGGTGCGCCCCCTTAATTTCCAAAGCGAAAAATATAGCTACAAACGGCAGTTTTTGGACTGTCAAATGTCAAAATTTTGAAGCTCGCTCGCTTCGCTCGCTCGCATTTAATCATTATGCCATTCTCCTGATGTTGCTGCCAGTAATTGCCAACAGTTTTTGCCCGGTGCGCCCCCTTAATTTCCAAAGCGAAAAAATACAGCCACAAACGACAGTTTTTGGGACTGGAAAATGTCAAAATTTTCAAGCTCATTCGCTTCGCTCGCTCGCAGGCATTATGCCATTCTCCTGATGTTGCTGCCAGTAATTGCCAGCAGTTTTCGCCCGGTGCGCCCCCCCCCCCCCCCCCTTAATTTCCAAAGCGAAAAAATACTAGTACAGCCACAAAGGACATGTGGGACTGTAAAATATCAAAATTTTCGAGCTCACTCGCTTCGCTCGCTCGCATTTAATCGTTATGCCATTCTGATGTTGCTGCCCGATTGCCGGCAGTTGCGCCCGGTGTGCCCCCATAATTTCCAAAGCGAAAAAATACAGCCACAAACGGCAGTCTTTGGACTGTCAAATGTCAAAATTTTCAAGCTCGCTCGCTCCGCTCGCTCGCATTTAACCGCTATGCCATTCTCCTGATGTTGCTGCCAGTAATTGCCGGCAGTTGCACTCGGTGTGCCCCCTAAATTTCCAAAGCGAAAAAGTATAGCTACAAACGGCAGTTTTTAGACTGTAAAATGTCAAAATTTTCAAGCTCGCTCGCTCCGCTCGTTCGCATTTAATCGCTATCATTTTTATTGAAATTTTATAACATCCAACAGAGTTAGTTTCCCTTTATCATCTCAGTCAAGTCATCATTCTTTTTTACATAAGTCCTTCTATTAAACTATGTCCCTGTTTGTGTTCTAAATATAACGATGTGGTTTTTTTTTTCTCCTGCATTCTTACCAACATAACTACGTATAAAAATGTTTTGCATTACATTCAATCCAGCTTGTATTTTATCACTTATTTTACATTATGAAATCCAGATTGCTTGCGTCCACGATGGCACATGCTGTAGTTCCCTCTTTTTTCTCCCTTTTTTTCCTCTTTTTTTCCTCTTTTGCTTTCCTTTCCTTTTCTCTCTTTTTCCTCTTCCCAATCATTTTGATGTCAGTTGACATCGGTTCGTTTATTGTGTTTTATATTGATGTTTTGTGTATTTTTCTGAGGGTCCCATATCGTACAAGCTTTGCTTCTTAGTGGGACCCTCCACTTCCATCCTCATCCTTAGTTGACTTGTATTATACGCCTTATGTATTTAACAAAGATGTAATCACATCTACCTTTCATTTTCATAATTTTCTTATGTACCTTTTCAAATTTTGTTCTATATCACAAATATCCCGTGTATATACAATGTAAATAAATTTCTTTGTTCATTTTGATGGAGGTGAAAATAAAGTTGAAAGTTGAAAGTTGAAAGCTATGCCATTCTCCTGATGTTGCTGCCAGTGATTGTGAGCAGGTGCGCTCCCCTTAATTTCCAAAGCGAAAAATATAGCTACAAACGGCAGTTTTTGGACTGTAAAATGTCAAAATTTTCAAGCTCGCTCGCCCCGCTCGCTCACATTTAACTGCTATGCCATTCCCCTGATGTTGCTGCCAGTAATTGCCGGCAGTTGCGCCTGATGCGGCCCCCCTTAATTTCCAAAGCGAAAAAGTATAGCTACAAACGGCAGTTTTTAGACTGTAAAATGTTAAAATTTTCATGCTCGCTCACTCCGCTCGCTCGCATTTAATCGCTATGCCATTCTCCTGACGTTGCTGCCAGTGATTGACAGCAATTGCGCCTGGTGTGCCCCCCTTAATTTCCAAAGCGAAGAATATAGCTACAAACGGCAGTTTTTGGACTGAAAATGTCAAAATTTTCAACGCAAAGAGATTTCACCGTAGGTGGGGGAAACCCCCCTACCATACCCTCCCCCCTCGCTTGATTCGTTCCCTCACATAACCGCTCCTCCTAAGATCAAATCCTGTCTACGCCGATGATAGGCCCCGTTATTTAGTAGGCCTTCACAGTGATGTCGCACAGCAAGAGCTGAAATACCACGATTTTGTCATTCAATAATATATTGTGAATATTTCATTTTGTTGTTTTTTTTTAAGAAAAGAAAACAAAATTTTCACCACAAGTGAGCACCAGATCGCTGAATTTCAGGTCTGAAAATGCAAAATCTTCCTCGTGTGGGAGAGGGATACCCCCCCCCCCCCCATACACACCCTTCCCCCGTTCGGTCGTTCCGCTCCCTTTCACAGATATTTCCACAAAAAAAAATTGTTTTCATACTTTTAAGGTCTGATTTTCCGCCGAAAGTCGTCTGACAAGCAAAAAAAAAAAAAAAGCAACAAGAACAAATAGTCTTTATGTTGTTGCTGCCACTTTTCTCCCACTTTATATTTCATGCAAAAGAGTGGGGAATCCGATCCCTGTAAAGTGTGTGTGTGTGTGGGGGGGGGGAGGGGGGCACAAAGCTTCTCCCCCCCCCACCCCACCCCCCCCCCCCAAAAAAAAAGGCTGCGCCCGTCCGGTTATGGGCTTGTAATCGTGGTGATGGTGACCATCCCCCCCCCCCCCACTCCTCAGTATGGATTTACGCCGTTGCTTGTGGGCTGTATGAGTAATGGACCTTTTTTTTTTCAATGGCGAACTCTTGGGATGTATGATTCGTGGGTGTCGGTCTCGTGGGATAACAATAACGTGGCACGCAGAGGATCGTGATACTTACCCCTGAGCGTTTGGTCGCCCAGCTCGTAAAACCGTCCGAGCAGTGAGCAAAGCACCGCCCGTACAGGTTGTTCCTGGCGTATCGGCTACCCTATCCAAGTTTCGGGCCAGGTTACACTTGTTCCTTCCGCCGGAAGGCGAGATATAATCTATGTAGGTTTTCATGTTGTTGCAATGCGAGAAAGATATAACAGAAATGCGAGTGGCGTTGTTAGACGAGCTGAAATGAGTCGATGTCAGGCGAAAGAATTCCACCGCTCGACTGTAATAGTCCGGCCTCATGCTCCCCGAGGCGTCGAGCAGAAACACGACGTCAATTTCGGAGTTCAAGCTAAACGTGGCGTCGATCTGTCTTTTAAAGTTGTCCATTGGTGTTGAACCCTGTCCACAGGACGACTTCAGCAGCTGACAAACGTAGCAGAGCATGAATACTGACACTACTCTTTTCATTGTTATTTCGATGGATTTCTCTGTTATTGGTAGAGCGTATAGTCTGCTGCGATATCTAGTGAAAGGGTTCCTCACTTTCAAACTGGGACTTTTTCCAATGTGGCTACAGTAATTGAGATTATGCACCCTATTAGCTACGAACGACCATCCAATGCGGCAGGCCTGGAATCGAGTCTTGAACACTTTCGATCTTATATTAACATCCTAGAATACGATGAATGACCTCTCAAAGCGCAACTGAGCGCAGTGCATATCTTCTCGGGGTGTATAAGGATTCCAAACGCCGATTATAATTATTCTGCGATACTGTCCTCCGAACATGTTATAGTTGTATCAAAGTAGCTTGGACTCTGTCCAACAGTTTTCGATACGTGGGAGGAGTAATTCAACTTTAGGCAGCGGTGGTGAATGAGCGTCACCTAGATGATGACATCATAATCGCTGTTCCATATACGACTGGTCATGATCATGTTTGCTAGCGAATCGTCCACGATTGGTCATGATTACATCCAATTGTTCTCAAACCGTCAACCCACTGGCGCCGCCATACTTTTCCGGGTCGTGCACTGCAAAAAGTCCGGGTCCGGTGTTAAATATGAAACACCGAGATAGTGTTAAATAATTGTCAGTGCTTATTCATGGTGTTAGATTAACACCTCCGGATGTCATTTCAAAATATAAATTGTTTTTTTTTTTATTTAATAGTTTCGTTGTTACTGTTCTTGTTGATTCTGAACCTCAACAAGACAAGAATTTTCCGAGAAAGTGCTTGATTTTTTAAATAAAAAAAAAATGTAAACACATTTACACGACATGCAGTAACATTAGTTGGTGTTGTCTCCTATTGAAGAAGGACGGGTGTTATACCATTGACATTAACACCAGCAATATCACATCAACACCATGCGGTGTCATTGTTGAATTAAAACCAGCGCAGTGTCAAAATATCACCATCTACAATGTCAAATTAACACCACGAAGTGCCAGGAAAACACTTTCAACACCCACCATCACAACATACTTTCTACACCTGTGGGTGTGGTCCTCTTTTGACACTTGATCAGTGTTAGATTTAACACCCATTATGGCGTTAAATCTAACACCGATGTTTTTGCAGTGTGTGTCGTTTTGACCATGCAGAGCTGATGGTTTTGCAAGTGTATATAAACAGATAAACGCACAGGTGCGTGCACACACTCGTACACATCAATTTGAAATCATCCATAAGTAAAGCACGGATGATAATAATACATTTGTAATGACGTTTGTGGTGTGAACATTATTTCGATTTTGTATAAATTCACCACGTCTTGATGCACAGGACGTTTCACATCAAACAAGCACAGCAAGTGCTGTATCTTTCTGGTGCGTGTCCCGTGTTATACCAAACACTTCATCAGTGATGATATGGTGTTATGTAATATAATGTCTACCCTTGTTTATCAAATTTTATTCCGGTTTAATTTCTCCACATTCATCTGTTAGAAATCTTGGCGTTGTTCTTACTGACCATTTTTGTCCTAATACAAACATTTTCAAGACAAATATAGTGAACATTGATACTATCTTGACGATATGAACACTCAGCACCTGAATATGTAATTCATGTAATCAAATTGGTTAATATGAATTCCATACGTTTCATTTTATTTTCTCACATTTTGGACTTCATAACTTAGGCCTATGTCCTAACGCGTATAGAAACGCTGTATTAAGCTTGAGTAAATATGTCATTATAATAATTTATTGTTAGCACTGTATAGCTGTCAAATCCTGGGCCTGAGATTTGATTCACCTGCATTCGAAAGCATTTTCAATTGTTGTTCTTTTGCTATCGAGACATTATAGACGACAGCAATAGCAATTAAACATCTAATTTCAGGGCTAACCGGCAGATGAGATGTTTAGGCATGAGATCAGGTTCTAATTAAGTTGGAGTTATACGATAGATAAATGGCCGGAAATTCATGATACATCTCGATCTCTTTGTATGTCAGACAGAATATTGCTTATTCCAATTATGCGTGTTGGTTGGTAAGCAATTATTATACTAAATTTCAACACTGACTGCTGAAAAGCAGCATGGTCTACAGAAGGAGAAATGTGTTGTCCATGCCAGCTATCGTTGGGTATGATTTGAGTATTATTTGACTGCGGTACGATTGCATTGCAGGCAAAAATAAAATGTTGTTCTGTCGTTTTAATCATGGAAATACAAGAAGTCTAGCTCCCCGTTTTAATGTGTGCATGTATTTTCACGATGTATAGCGAAGGTATAGTAAGTAGATTAAAGAATACTTATGCATAAAGGCATGCCATGCCATCGCAGGCGGTACTTATACCAGGCCATAGTAATGAAACCTGCTTCTGTGAATCATTCTAGCTTGCGATAACGCCAAAACAAATCTTTCATAGTTATTTGTATATCATAAACAAAATAAACGTATGTATACATTACATACGTATGTATAGTTGAATTTCGAGTCAGGGCCCAGATATTTTCAATTTTTTACTTTTTGAGATTTTTTAAAATGTTTTCAGTTGCGCAAACACATTTAAAAGTGGTTGTCTTAAAGGGGATGGCTAATTACTGATCAGTGAGAATCAGTGGGAATGCTGGGGGATGATTGTTCCAATCCTTGTAGGATTCATTTAAGAGTACATTATATATCTATTGTTGTGTGAAAATTATTTGATTCAGAATGGTCTCATATTCAAGTAATGTGCAGTTAAATGTTCCCAGGTTAGCATGCCTGTACAGTGACGAGACATTAACACTGCACATTGCTTGAATATGAGACCATTCTGAAGCAAATAATTTTTACAAAACAAAGAATCACACAAGGATTGGAACAATCATCCTCCAGCATTCCCACTGATTCCCACTGATTAGTTACTAGCCATTCCCTTTAAGCTGAGAATCCCCTGGAGGAAGAAAATATGCTATTAAAAAATCTGTATTAATGATATGGAATTTCTTTTTTAAAACTGATCATTTTACATTTCGTGACAAGTAAAACGGACGCCTCTATAGCAGTCGTCATGCGAGCCACCCCTCAATAAATTATACATTTATTTTGTATTGTGCATTATTATTGCGGGTTGGGAGTAGCATACTGTAGGCGTGTATAGGGAGTAAGCTTGTATTTTAGTACTCAGTATCCGGTGATTAGTTTGTAGGCGGATTAAAAAAAAAAAGTTGTGTTTTTCTCTGGATGTTTGTACGATGTTGGGGTTTATAGAGAAGACCAAGAGCAAGTATACGATCGTAAACAAAAAATGCCAAATATGGACACTCACACACTAAATTCCAGATATATGAAGGTCGAATCATTCTAGTTGTCAGTTACCTCTTGAATGTCCTTCCTGATGTCAAAACAATGTCATTTTGGTGTGCTGTTTGTTTCCGTTTCTGTTACCTCAGGAAAATCCGTGGCCGTTTCCTCACTTCCCCCACACTTGACATTGACTCTCTTGTCAGGCTTGTTCTTTTCCATATTATATTGCATTTTTGTTTGTTGTTCTTTTTTGTTTCCCTTACGTCAAGTTGGGGCAGGGGTTGGCTGAGGTCCAGGAGTTCTCAAGAGATGGATAAAAGGTTATATTTGAGATCAGTTTTTCGCATCGCGCAGTATTGACAATTATTAAAGACCTAATAAAATGGCTCTGAAGTTGGCAAATTTGTTGTCTGTTTGCTTGGTTGGTTATTTTTTTTTTGTCTAATTAGATGAGAATTCCCTGTTTTATAGCATGTCTATCGTCAGCTGATAACCAAAATGGCGCTATTGCGTTTTATGATTTCAGCGTAAATAAAATCAATTGTCATGAAATAAAAAGTTTATCTAATAAAAATGGGCAGATTTGTAAGTAGTATTCCAAATACACAGATAGGGTGAAATAGTCCCCATGCTTTCAATTTTCATCATTCTAACTGAAAATGAAGATAATTTATAATTGACACTATTTGTAGAGGAGATCGATCTCTACAACATGATACCAATAACTAAATACCCCCCCCCCCCCCCCAAGTTGAGAGTTAATGTGTAGATTTGTATGCAGTGTTCCAAATACCATACACGGTGAGGGTATAATATAGCCCCCATGTGCTTTTAATTTTTTTTTTATTTTACTGAAAATGAAAATAATTCAAAATTGACACCATTTATAGAGGAGATCCATCTATACAGCATGATTCCAATAAATCAATAACCCCCAAAATTGCGTAAACCCTTTTGGTTCTCAGCCGACGATGGATTATTACTTTCACCGCCTGTGGGCGCACTTTCACTTTCGGCTTTTTAGTTCTCGGCATCTGCAATCCAGCTGCTAGAAGACCGCAGCTGCAGCGCAAGGAGCTCGCGTGCTTGCTGTCCAACCGAAACCCGCCTCGAGCGTGGCCGGAGAGGTGCACCTTATACTGACAAACATTATTCATGTAACACGTGTTTGTTTTTTTTATTATTTCTTTATTAGTTAAATCAGCTCTTAAGTCAACGCACCTAAGCTGGGGGGGGGGGGGATCTGGGAGAGTCTTTCAGGGAAAATAATTGTTTGATTACCTTAAACTGACAAATTCTGATTTAAAAAAAAAAATGGCAAAATCTGAAATTCCCATATATTTCCTTATGATAGGGAAATTTAAAGGGGAAAAAACGGTTTCAACGATTTCAAGGTCTCTGAATCCTACACTGGATGACTAGTACACCCTTCAGGATTTTCATACATTCAAGATGGCCGCGAAAACTGAAATTCCCATATGTTTCCTTAAAGTTGGTAAAGAAAAATTAAAAAGCCTTATGGCTTCAGCCTATTTCGAGAGTGCTGAATCTGAATCTGGGTGGTGCAACTCCTGCACCCATGAGGGTTTGAGATATCCAGAATGATTGATGTTTTCATTAGAAGAGTAGTTGAAAAAAAAAAAACAATAGAGTAATAACGATAATAATAACCCATAATTATTTACATGGTGCATATCACACAAAAATAAATGTCTCTCTGAATCTAATGTCTCTATGCACAATATGCACAGTAGCAGAAGATGATACAATGTAATTTTAGTGAAATTAAGTGCTGCATGAATGGCTTTTGATACGTATTTTGGTTGAAAATTCTACACATTCATCTCTGTATTCCAATATGCACCTAACATAGTTTATACATGACCGAGTATATACACTGTGGCATAGTTTTTTTATGAAGAGTAGACCTATCCAGTCTTTTTAAATACCTTACTTTTCTTACAAGCCCACTTCAAGAGAAGGTATTCAATTACATTTACTTGCACATGTTCAGATTGTTACTGTAACCATGCCTATTTACCAAGCCGTGTATATACGGTGTATTTCAGGCACGAGATAAAATTAAATTTTTCCCTTTATTTCCAATTTTGCTTACTAATGATTAGTAAGCAAACTTTGGCATAAAAGAATGGAGTGTCTAAGACATAGATCTATTGATACGTCTGAATATTACTTCAGTTCCCCCAAGTTTCCCAGCCAGGGGAGTCATACTAACTTTACATAATCTGTGTGTGTGTGTGTGTGTGTGTACATAATATCTTTATATTTATCTATTTACATGTACATGTATGTGTGTATATATATATATGTATATGTATATATATATATATATATGTATATATATATATATATATATGTATGTATGTATGTATATATATATATATATATATATATGTATATATATATATATATGTATATATATATATATATATATATATGTATATATATATATATATATATATATATATATATATATATATATATATATATATATATATATATATATATATATATATATATATAATATGAGAAATAGTTCCCTGGGTCCCGAACGTACGCAGTGCCGCATTGTTGGATGCATATAGTTGAAAGAAATTGGACTGAGGCGGGACGTTGCTCTCGATCTTAGTCTCAATTTTATTTGTCAAGCTTTCGGCCCGTCATAGGGCCTTCGTCAGGACCTACCAACGGAGCGATTATTATATGAATAACCTGATGTGTCATATAATATATAATGCAATTTCACATATTACCAATCTTCTAAATCATTTCCTTTATATACACAAATCAATCATTCAATAAGTTAATACAAATATCCACTCTAACCTCAAATCATCATCAGAATAACATCATATGTCCAAAAATATATAAATAAATTCTTATAATGATTATTATATGGCAGCATTATGATATAAGAATTTATTTATATATTTTTTGGACATATGATGTTATTCTGATGATGATTTGAGGTTAGAGTGTATATTTGTATTGAACTGAATGATTGATTTGTGTATATAAAGGAAATGATTTAGAAGATTGGTAATATGTGAAATTGCATTATATATTATATGACACATCAGGTTATTCATATAATAATCGCTCTGTTGGTAGGTCCTGACGAAGGCCCAATGACGGGCCGAAAGCTTGACAAATAAAAGGGAGACTAAGATCGAGAGCAACGTCCCCGCCTCAGTCCAATTTCTTTCAACTATTTATATATATATATATATATATATATATATATATAATACACAAATACATTTGCATAACTTCATGTTTGTATTAGTCAAATTTTCTGTCATGCAAACATGTATTCCAAAAACCACCGCAGATTTTGCAATTACGTTTTTCACTGTCAGTGTCACACTACTGTATTTAATTGGGAGTGGCTCATCACCTGTTCTGAAATGCCCAATCCCACCCACCCCTCCCAGCTGAAAAGGGGAAAAAAAGTAATACTGTACTTACGAAGGACTACCTGAAATACTACAAAACAGAACAATAAAATACCAAGGGTTTCAAATATACAACAAATTGTTTATTTCAAAGACTACTATAATACAACACACCATGATGACTTCAAAGTGTACACCTCATCATATAAGCAGGCATACATTTTGTGAAGTAATTATTTATTTACACATTCATTTACATTGTATAAAACAATGCCATCCAGGTGGAATGCCAACATTTTAATTTAACAGATACAACCCGAACTATTCACAGTTTTTAGATGTTACTTTTTCACTGCACATGTGATAATGATAAGGTCTTAATTCATCCAGGGTAGCCTCTTCAGTATTGCCACTGCTCTACCAGAGGGCCCTGCTATTATTAATACTCCTGCGTTGCCAGGTACCCATTTATACACCTGGGTCGAGAGGGACATCGTGGGTAAAAACATCTTATCCAAGGAAATAAGCACTGGGTGGGATTCAAAACTCGGGTCCTCCAAATGGGAGTCGGGAGTCTTATCCATTATGCCACAGCGCTCCCACTTTAATATTTTAAACCAAGAATGAGAAGGAATTAGAGAAAAATAGAGAAAGTGAGGCAGCAGATTGCTGTTGGTGACAAATTGTTTCATGATGTTCATAGTAAACTCCTCAAGTGACACAATTACAAGAGATTTGATCATTACATTTTTTGCAGTCTCTGTTCATGTCTCAACTTGTTGGCTGAGAAACTGTTTGCATTCCAAACTGTTTCAAAAGAATAAAAGTTGCTGAAATTTGCGACATAATGCATCCGTCTGGCACTCTACAATGTCACATAAACAACATGATCAAATTCTCCACCACTGAAGATATGTTGACAAACACATCATGGATCATGTATCATTCATGAAAATACAGAAGTATTATGCAAAGACCTGAGAAGGAATACTCCTACTGGCAAAAGATAATGAACAAAACAAACAAAAAACAAACAAACAAAGTAACACACATACACATACACAAACATGGCATTTACTGGCTCTTAACCTTTTTTAAGAGCTTGCTTCACTCTGTGAAAGTCAGTAACTACTTTTTCTTTTTTTAAACAGCATAATAGAAATGCAGCTTTCACCAGTTATTCTGTGTAAGAGCAAACATCCAATGGACATGATTGGTCTTATTGGAGAAAACACAAAACAAGACAAATTACAATCATAGGAATCGTGGAGCAATTTATGACAAATTGATAAAACATCTCTCTTACTGTTGTTTATTGTTCTTTTCAGTTTATTTTCTCAGAATTCACATGATGCTCAAGCAGTGATTGCATGCAGTCCTTATCATTTTTGCAAACGATGGAACAACAATTACTTCTGATGAAATGACAATTTCTCTTGGCTCCTTTTTAGATTGCATATGGTTTCACATAGAAGTTTTGTTTACATACATCATTACACATGTCAGGGCAAATACTAACGTGGGTATTTCATTGGCTTGGAGCTTAGGTGGCGATCTGGCGGTAACACAAGTCTCACTGGTCGAAGAGTGGTGCTAGGTCACAGAGACATCAAAGAAACTAGCCTGGTTTCCCAGGAGTCACAAGAGAATCAAACATGTTCATTCTTTGGGAGATTTTCTTTTTCCAGTCTCCACAATGTCAATAAGATGTCTCCTTAGTTGCAGAGACTTATTATTTTGCCAGGAATGTCTCTAAAGCCCTGTTTTAACAGACCTTGCCCCAACACTATCAGAACAACATTTGAAGAACAAAAATGCTCACCTCAAGTAATAAAACCACAAGATAAAGATGGGTAACATTTTTTTACAGAAAACCTTCTCTGTTTATGTTTCCATAACAACCTACCTGTTCACAAGCCAAGGGCACTTGGTTACATTTGTTTACACATGTGATCGGCAAGCTTTATGTCATTCTGTTTGAACTTTTGTGCTTGGATGTTGACTGTATCACAGGAATCATTCCTTTGATTATTCCTTCTGTCAACTGCTCTTGCAGTAGCATTCCAAATGTTACTGTGAGAGCAGTTTACAAAGGGGTTGTTGGGGTAATGTCGGAGCAATTACCCTAGCTGGCTATGGTAGAATTTAGCAATAAAGTTATTGCAACAATGTCCAATCAACATTTTGCAGGGACCATTTTAAAAGCAGGGTAGAAAAAGATTGCCCAGATTTTGTCTCTTTAACCCCGGTTTGAAAGGCTCTGTTAAAACGGGGCTTAAGACATCTCTGCAACCTTGCAGAGACCCACTGGCGGCCTACTGGAGACGTCATGGAGATGTCTCCACGACTGAGAGGACATCTCTGCGACTTCCGGGCAAATACAATGGCACCTTGTTTGGAGACGTCTCAGACGTCACTATGGAGTCACCTTCTTGGTGAGAGTGCATGCCGTTTCTTGGTCTTCAGAGTAATAGCATATGCAGTGAAGTCTCTTCAAGTTAGATAGGTGGTCCCTAAGTTAGAAAGGTGGTCCTTACAGAGAATCCATCTCTGTACTATAAGGCAGTGCACACTTTGTCCTCCTCTCTTTGCTTCAAATGTGCCTCCAAGATTTCATCAAACTCTCCTCTCCCGAGCAACAGGTAGGCGACGGAGAGAAGCATGCTGACCGTGGGGTGGAAGCTCTTGTGGCCGAACGAGAACAGGTCGATGCCGAGCTCGTAGCCCTGCCCGTAGTCGCACTCGTCATTCGCGAACTGCACGAGGGTGATTATCTCCTGCAGGCTGTCGGAATATCGGGCCTTCTCTTGCTCATTGTCCGTCTCCACAATTTTCTTTAGGATCTTCTTCAAAGTGGCTGTCACAGAAAGGGAAATTAAGAGCTTGTAACTACGCCTATACATATGTAGTACACACTGTTACTGTATTGATGATGATGCTGTTATGATTAATACCTGCATGTGCCATTGCATTTAGCCATCACTTGTAACAGTTTTTGGCTTGGTTTTTTTTTTTCCTTTCTTTCTTTCTTTTTTTAAGTTATTCTTTAAACTTGCCTGCCATAAAAATTTAGAAGAAAAAAAAATGTGTACAGCAGAATCTCATCACTACTTGGGAAATTTCTTTGTTATATTGGGCATATCATACCATGGACAAAGACAAAAATAACATAACAGGAATGGGATCTGCAAAATTAATCGGGTACCTCGCTATATGTGACCTCAATATAACGAGTGCTCCTGTTACATTGTACAAATGCACTACAGGCTATCCTGAACACATACAGTATGGTACAATAGAGATAAACATACTCACATAATCACCATTTATTGAGAGTGTTGGGGCATCTGTGCTGACTGTTTTCATAATTCATCCTTACTATGATTATTACCACCATTATCATTCATGACATTTTTTTTTTTACTTTGGCTACTAGGCAAAACAAGTATAGTCACTGTGGAGGTGACTTTTCAACATATCCTGATATAAAGTATGTTATGACAATCAAAGTCCAGATGAAAACAAGATTATCAGTGCACGTTTTCTTTGGATCATAATATTCAATAACATGTACCATGAAATACAAGGTCAAAAATGCACATTCTGAAACATACTATCCCCAATAACATGGAATACTGATAAAACAGCAAAGAAAAAAAAAAATGATTGGGGTTATCATAATGCCATACATGAATATCCAAAGGATATATGTACTCCTATGTGTATGTGTATATTTCATATATATACAATGTATACATATATATATATATATATATATTTTTTTTTTTTTTTTTTTTTTTTTTGGGGGGGGGGGTCCTCTATTGCTGGAGGAAGGCAGCTTCCTACTTTATTAAATGAGGTTAAAAATGTTAACATTTATGCTCAAGATATATCAAACACAGCAAATCTGGCCTGTGCTAAGGTAAGTTTACTTCTCCATCTTTCAATAGAGCTGTGAGTAATTTCATTAGGTATTTCACATGAGGGTAATGTCTTTGGACTAGAAGCAACCTAACATGCTGATTGAAACTGAGTGGGGGGGGGGGGGGGGGGGGAGGGGGGGGGGGGGGGGGGGGCTCACCATCAGTCTCCGGGAGCTCCCTGTACCCGACACCGGTGCTGTCGAGGGGCACGACGATACCCGCCTTGTGGAACGTCTTGGTCACCACGTTCTTGTCGCGCTCCTTCATGGCCTTTGTGCGTGCTTCCAGGGGGTGGCCGCACTTCTTGGCCCACTCCGTCAGCGACTTCTCAGTCTTCTTCAGGGCCTCTAGCCGTCCCTTGTCCTTAGTCTGTCGGGCAAGTTTGTCGATGTGAGACCTGCCAGGGAGTGCATCCAGGAAATCATTGGAGTAATGATTGAATGAAGAAGATGCGGCATGTTTGAAGAATCCAATAACAAGCAAGGAGAGACCTGGTGAATATGGGTATGTGTGTTGATTTATTTCAGTATGTCTGTTTCTTTGTTCTTGGGGGGGGATGCTTCACTTGGTATGGGGAGAAACTGATGACTTAGATTTTATTCCTTGTTCTCATGAGAGGAAAATATTGGGTGATGTAGACAAAGCAGAAAACAGTATGCAATTATAGCAAAAGATTTGAAATGTTGCTATGGTGACTGGTATGCCTCCGCCATAATGCATGATTCTCCTAATAGGTCTATATCTATAGTACATACATGTGGACAACGTGTGATGACTGTTTCACATACACCATGTAATTGGCAAAATATCAAAATTACATGTTTGTCACAAATGTGTTGAATGTTCACCTTCCTTGACCTAGGTTTAATTTGATAAATGGGAGAGCATGTACTTGGGGATTTGAGGACTTTTACTTGACTTAGACCCCTTTATAAATTTATGCATTGAGTAATTTTCAAGGTATGGAGAAAAAGTGCAATATACACTGTATTGAATAGTAAATTGTTAATCTGGCTTTTCACCCTTGAACTTTGACCCTAAAAATCATAAGAGAATCACTGTCAGGCAGAACTTGCATTTGTACTAAGTTTCAAGATAACTTGAGCTACTTCCGAGATATGGAGGACAAAGTAAAGTTCAGCACTTTCACTTGATCTTCCCAGTGAATCTCTATTGGGAAATACATGTATACACCAAGTAAAAAAAAAAAAAAAAATCCTGCAGGTATTGCATAAATGAGGGAAATAGTAAAATTTTGAAGAGTTGACCTTGACATTTGACCCCTGACCTTCGACCCCATGAACCCCAAATTCCTCAGATAATCACTGCCAGTCAGTACATGCATATATATACTATGTTCCATGAAGATAGTTTGAACCATTTCCAAGATATCAAGAAAGTGAAATTTTAACATTCTCACTGACCTTTGACCTTTGACTTCATGACCCAATACTCGCACCAGAGAATCTTAATTGGGTAGTACATGTATACACTAAGTTTCCAGAAAATATCTTCAGGCATTGCATAGATATTGGGGAAATGGTGAAATTTTGAGCATTTGACCTTGACCTTTTGACCTTTCACCTCGAGCATGTGCTCCCAAAAGTTGATAGGCACAACTTCACCCCCTCATACACATACATGCCAAGTTTCATTAGGATACCTCAAAAGGTTTTTTAGTTACGCTGTCCACAAAATTGATTACGGACTGATGGACGGACGGACGGACGGATGGAAGGACAGAAGGACAGACAACCCGAAAACATAATGCCTCCTGCACCACTTCCTGGCGGAGGCATAAAAACAACTTATTTGTAACAACAATACAGACACTGAAATAAACGGTTATTATGATGGTGATGATGGCCATAATGTTGGTAATCATCATCAATTACAATCATAATCATAATTTTGATTATAATTGTAGAATTATGAGTGATACTGGTAGAATTTTTCATCAACTGTATTGACTTTTTTACATAATGGTAATGTTCTGATAGTGGCAACATTCAATAAGTACACACCAAACAGAAAAAAAAAATGGGGAAAAAATGAAGATTTCGGATTCATTCAATTTTCACCATAACCAATTGCCATCATCAGACAAGGTGGTGTATCTTACAGCTGTAAAATGGTTGGCAGCAAGGGATTAGAATGACAGCAGGATGAATTTGAAGACAAACTTAAAGGGAAAACTCACTTAACAGCTCCAAAGAGATTTTCTCCCTGAGGCGAGATGACACAGCCTTCCTTGGCTGAGTTTGAGGCTACAAAGACAGGAACCTTCTGTGGTTCATCCCTGGAAACAAACACATAAACAAAGAAAGGAAACATGCATGTTTATCAAAAACCTTCTCTTTAAATTGTTTTTATCATACTTTTGACTGCTTTGATTTTATTCTTGACGTAGCTGAAGTATTTTGCTGTATTACAGTATGATCATATAGATTTTAGTCTTTGTCACTATGATTCCGACAAAGCTTACTTTGTCATGTTAGTAATAACATTATGTCTACATGGAAGGGCATACAATAAATTTTTTGGAAATCCATAACCACTGCACTCTTGACGTGCTAGGTCATAAAACTATACAACGTGCTAGATTTTTGGTAGATTTGTTTTCTTTATTTTCACTGAAGGAAAGCTATTATGCTGGGAAAGTACAACCTCAAATCTGTGAGAAAACATACCATCGATACATACATTCTTCAACACCTGCATACTTTCTGAAGTACTTTGAGGGTCTAAAACCTGTTCATATGGGATTGATGTGGCATAACATTACACAGGTTTCATAACGAGTCACAGCTTTATGCACAGGCTGAGTGACACATACTATGATTGAAATACGAAGTCTTGTTTTTGTCCATTTTGTTTATTTTTTTTTTCTACATTCTTGTATTCTGTCTCATCAAATCTGAAATCATTTTGACCAATTGGTGATACATTTTTTATACTCAAGTTCTGCAAAGTTTTCTGCCACTGAAAGAGATCCATCAAATTGCAGAATGAACTCACAGAACAATTATACTAGTATTATACCGTCACCAGGGGTCCATTTCATGAAAGTCTTATAAGAGGCTTTTTGCTCATGAGACACCCCTATGAGAAACTTCATGACATGGATTTTTTTTTTTTCTACACAGCTACATATGAGCAACTTTGGCCATTCTGAGATCTACTGTAAAACAAGGAATGTACACATGCATTTCAATTTCGCGAGAGCCAAGATTGGCAAAATTAAAGTGCACATCAAAGTTCTTGTCTAAACTATACACACTGAATGTTAGAGGCAACTCAAAAAATTTTCATTCGGCAAAAGAGGCCATCCGCTCCAATTTGCGAAAATTTCATGCCGCGAAAATATTATGTTTTACAGTATGTAAAGAAATTCATGTAATGACTTCATGAAACAGACTCCAGGTGGGGAGAGAATAAATTTCAGCTTCTAACCGGTAATAGCCCAAATGATGCTGGGTCTTGGCATCTCCGAGGAGGACTGTTTGGAATTCTGGTGGGTCGTAGAAGTGGCGGTGGTGCAGGAAATAGTTCGGCTTTTGACCCTCCATGGGCTTAAGATTTCCGGCCATAACATCAAAAGGTCCCCCTAGTCTTAATCCAGCAACTGTCTCCAAGGCACCTGGCAAATCATGTGACAGGAAAGACAATTTATATATCATTTTGTTGCAAAATGAACAGACATAAATGCATGTGATATGCACCCCGGTCTTATAAAACATTCAAACTTCCAGTCAGAATTTACATGTCACAAACTATTTTCAGTTCTTGTACTTGTCCACAATAAAATTCCCACAGATGAGCAAAGACAAAGCATACACACACAAAAAAAAAAAACAAAAAAACAAGCAGCACATATCAAAGTTTGAAGTTGTCACACAATATGCAGTTCTTGTAAACTGGAATCTACTTATTGTCTTCTACTGTAGTATCATTCAGGTAAGCATTACATTGTATAACAGATAACCCATTAGTAATTGATCCTACTTCTTGGGAAATAAACAGTCCAATTAGAACATTAAATGTCATGATATCATGGTAATATCATGGTAATCATTAAGATATCATGGTAACAGTATCTGAAGTGGATGCACGGATTAACACGCCAGCAAGACAAGCTTCCAAGTGCTCAGCAAAAGGCAATTACACCGTATCAGAAAAACAAACAGCAAAAAATCACAACTATTCCATTTTGCTGAGATGCAGGGAATCTCGTCAGTAAAATGTACTCACCACATGGATCTGAAGGGTTGACACTCTTGCAGTAATCCCAGAAATCAAAGAAATCCTGGGGCATCTCAACCTTGAACTTTAACCTCAGTTCCTCTTTGATGTCAAGGCCAGGAGGAGTGGACGGACTTGCCTCGCTGTCTATGCTACCACCTGCCCAAGGCAAGAAATGAAATACATTTTGTATTCCAGTGATCATTTACAAAATCATTGGCTTTAATAAAAAATAAATAAATAAAAAAAATTAAAAAAAAACTGATCAACAATATTTTTTTTTTCTAGTAGTAGAAATTATTGTCTGAAGAGAATGGGGAAGGAAAAATTCAAGAGAAAACGAGTGTTAGACACAATTCATAAAGATTTCTTTCATTTGAATATTTGGCAACTGCAATCCTCCCCCCCCCCCCCCCCCCCGAAATAATTCAATATGAAGAACAAAAAAAAAAATACTATTGTGTTAAACAAGTGCCAAATTGTCTCGCCCATTCGCATACAAGGAATTAATATTTTTTATAACTCTCAGAAGTTAATTGACCTGCTTATGACCTTTGACCTTGTGGTGACCTTCAACACCCCAAGGGACATTTACCATCCAAGTTTGGTCACAAACGGACAAAGGGATCAAAAGTAATGAGCCATAAGGCCAAACAAAAAAAAATTGTTGCATTGGCGTAACCCGCCCGACCCTAAAAATTCCGCCGACCCCATGTTTTTTTATTTTTTATTTTTGCTATCGATATCAAATATCTTGTTGATTGCGATCGCGATCGCACAAACCCGGAAGTGGAAACGGCTCTGGGGATATCGGATGTACGAGGGAGAGATCTAGCGCCTCGATCAGTACGTCATCTGTTTCCAACACGGACACGTACTCTGACAAGATTTATTCAGTGTATACGTAGCATTCAGACTGCGATGTATTGTGCACAGTTTTGCCATAGGTTTCTTGTGTGGAGAACTTACACGAATCTGTATATGTGGGACTGTAATAGAGATCGCCGTGTGCGATGAAAAGATCGTACATATGGGTCAATTTGCATCTATCTTATCTAAGTCAAAATAGTAAAATATGAAGTGAAAACATTCAGGATAGGGATTTCAACATCTTTAAATTCTGTGAAGGGGTATAATTCCAGTAATATCGGCCTCATAAATGATTTGTAGAATAGATGAACACAGCACATTCGGTGCAGCAGTTGTAACTGTTTACTGAGCTCAGCACGAGTTTTACACGTAAAATGCAGGTAGCAAAAAAAAAAAAAAAAAAAAAAAAAACGCCCGACCGACCCTATTTGAAAATCTCATGTTACGCCAATGCAACAATTTTTTTTTTTTTTGGCCTAATCGAAACGCGCCATAAAAATGTAACATTGGGCCCTAAAAATTGGTTGACCCCTTTCTGTGACCTTTGACCTTGTGATGACCTTTAACTCCCCAAGGGACATCTACCGTCCAAGTTTGGTCACAAACGGACATAGGGATCAAAAGTTATGAGCCACAATCAAAACGCCCCTAAAATCATAACATTGGGCCCTAAAAGTTTGTTGACCCCTGTCTGTGACCTTTGACCTTGTGATGACCTTCACCTCCCCTAGGGACATCTTCCATTCAAGTTTGGTCACAAACGGACAAAGGGATCAAAAGTTATGAGCCATAAACGAAATGTGCCCTAAAAACTCAACATTGGGCCCTAAAAGTTCATTGACCCCTGTCTGTGACCTTTGACCTTGTGGTTACCTTCAATTTCCCAAGAGACATCTACCATCACCCAAGTTTGATTGCCATTGTAGCAACATGTGCTGAGTTACATGTGATAAGAGAGTCTTGCAAGTAAACTTTAATGTATGACCTCAAATGACCTTTGACCTTATCATGTGACCTCTTACGGCACCATAACATGAAGGTACCCGCAGTGCATCCATCACCCAAGTTTGCCATTGTAGCAATATGTGTCGAGTTACGTGTGATAAGAGAGTCTTGCAAGTAAACTTTAACGTATGACCTCAAATGACCTTTGACCTTATCCTGTGACCTCCAACGGCACCATAACATGAAGGTACCCCCAGTGCATCTATGACCCAAGTTAGGTTGTAATCCAAGTAACTTATGTGAAGTTATTTGTCAAAAGAGAGTCTTGCAGGTAAACTTAACATAGAAAAGAGAGTCTTGCACATACTCTATAATATATGACCTCAAATGACCTTTGACATCAGCACATGACCTCCGACAACACCATAACATGAAGATACCTGTAGTGCTTCTATCACCCAAGTGTGGCTGCCATTGCTGTAACAGTTGCCAAGTTAT
Source organism: Diadema setosum (assembly GCF_964275005.1). NCBI lineage: Eukaryota > Metazoa > Echinodermata > Echinoidea > Diadematoida > Diadematidae > Diadema > Diadema setosum. The sequence continues at coordinate 20,429,221 of NC_092695.1, forward strand.
GCATCATAAGAGAGTCTTGCAGGTAAACTTTAACATTTGTGACAGACGACGGACGACGGACGGACGACGGACGAACGACGGACGAACGACGGACGGACGCCATTTGGATCCCTTAGTCTCGCCTTCACCTCCGGTGGGCGAGACAAAAAGGAAATATGTTGTGAAGACTTGTGTAAAGAGCAACAAAAGGGTTTCCCGACATCAGTACTGCTACCTCTACACTAGCATGCATACACGTGGTTACTATATCTTCTGTCACTTCCTTAATATCTTTAATTAGGTTTGCTTTGATGAAATCTGTACCATTCAGTCTGACTTTACTCCATCTACTTAATTGAGGCAACACTGTGTAGAATTAATTAACTGTTGGACTTTCAAATGATTGTATTTTTCCTTCAAACCTGTTTTGCCTGTGTCCGTGGGCTCAGCCCCGTCATTTGTGGTCGGAGTGTCTCCTTTTTCTTGTAAAGTTTCATCTACTTTCTGCCGCTTTGACGACTGCCCTTCTTCCACCTATGAACAATAATCACAATGCAAAATAGAAATAGACAGTCAGAGACAGAGTTCAGACAGACAGGAAAATGCTTAAATGAATTAGCATGCCCAGGTTATATTCCCAGGTTTGGGCGACTTTAGTGTAGCAACTGTATTCTGCACAAAGTCTTCTCACTCCTTATTTTATTGTTTGTCAACTAATTTCAAAATCAATCTTTCACTTGTATAAGATGCTGCAATTTTATGATATTTATCTTTCACAGTTGGGTATCTTTATGTACTTATGTAACAAAGAGTTACTTCCAGAATCCCATTTAGATTATTTTTTCACTGAAAAAGCACTATCCATAATTACGGAACAAGAATTATTTTTTTTTACATTTTTTAAAAATTCAGTTGTATATCATACATGGTATTCTATCCATAGAGAAATTAAAGCATCAAAATTTATAAATAATTTCAAAATTAGATATAAACAATTTTTATTAGATTACACACATAGCTAATTCAAGACATATTTTGTTGTTGCTGTTTTCTGTTATTGTCTATACCCCTGTAGTTTTGTTTTGTAATGATTGCATTGTTTTGACTTGTTCCGTTTTGTCAACTTATCTGACATTTTTTTTTAATCTGTCAAAGGTATGTATGTTACAGGAAATGGGTCAGCTACTCACAAGGGCTTTTTCCTTTCTTGCTGCTTCCCCGCCCCACCAACTGGAATTGTCTTTGTATGTATGATAATGTAGTCATACCGCCACATTATTAGGTGATCCGAGTATCCTCTCGGATCACCTTCTGTATCTGTACGGATTCTTTGTTTTTCTTCTTCTTCTTTATTTCTCCTCAAAAGTTGTGCAGAGGTTAGCTCAGAAAGTGCAATGCCTATCAATTTCAAAATTATACCATGTATGCATCATGTCCCAAAGACGACAAATCTAATGTATCACTGTGATCAGTCGACCGTGACGTCACTATGACGTCATTATATGAAAACACATTCTCAATCATATCTCATTAATGGAAAAGAATTTTTCAATGAAATTTACGTCACATATATTTCAAGTTATGCGAATTCTGCTCATGTTCTCAAAATTCATATTTTCTCTTAAAACGTGCGCGTACGCGCGCATTAAAATATTTGTATGCTCCAATCGAGCTCAAATTTTTTTTGCACACGTTTCAGACCATTTGGAGCATTTTTTGAAAAATTGAAAAATCGGACGGACGCGTACGCGCGCGCACATATGCGCACACACAGCTCATATGCAATTGAAATTTCCCGTTTTTTCACACGGATCGGATGTCTGAAATGTCAAGGAATATTTATACCAAGTTTCAAGTCAATCCGACTCAATATGACGTCATACGGGCCCGTCAAAGTTGAAATTCCGCGCGCGCGTCAATGGCGATATGCAGTGCAACTATGCCAAAAAACTGCCAATTTTAAATCCGATTTTACTCGTCAGGATGGACGGTGACCCCCCATTTTCTTTACATATTTTGAAAGCTGATGAGTTGTACATGTCATTTCATGGGGTGGTAATGCTGACAAAATGATTAAAAGATAGCAAATTTCTTAATAAAGTAAAAAAAGTGAATTTTCAAAATGACGTCATCAAATTTCAAGTTTATTCGAGCATATCTCACTAGTCCTTTGTCAATTTTCACCCAGATTTCAGTATGTTGTAGCTTATTTAATGTTCTTACAAACATAAAATAACAAAAATTTGATTGGATAACGGTATCACCTCGTAAAAATGGATTGAAAGTAATCTTGTCAAATTTGACCAGTTTACGTGTTATCTCTATGGGAGTGCAGTTTTTCTGGAAATGAAAATTGACATGACTATCTTTATCGAGCACTAGCTCATTTACCCTTCGATAAATTTCTCCCAGATTTTAATATGTTGTAGCTGAGACTTTACGCTACCGTAAGTGTGCCCTTCATTTTTTCATACGCTGTCGGGATCACGTCAAAATTTTTGGTTGAAATTCAGGCTTATCTTCGATGTGTTGAGATATTTCTTTCTTTCTGCAACTTTCTTTGCAATAACTCAAGAAAAACGGCCTCTATCACTTCCATATTTTGGACATGTTAAGTTCATGTCACGTAAATCATTTCATAAAATAACAACTACTTGATCAGACATCATCTTGGGTATGTAAATTAGGGTCAAAGGTCATAAGTGTTTCATCCTGTATCTTAGTGAATACATGTTCTATCTTTCCCATATTTTGCACACGCAAAGACCGTATTACAAGGATCATTTCACAAAATAACTACTTTTTACTCAGATGCCATCTTGTCTGTGCAAATTGAGGTCAAAGGTCATATGTACTTCTTTTTGTATCTTCGTTATGACGTGTTATCTCTATGGGAGGGAATTTTTTTAAATGTGAAAATTGACATGATTGTCTTTATCGAGCACTAGCTCACTTGACCTTCGGTGAATTTCTCCCAGATTTTAATATGTTGTAGCTGAGACTTTACGCTACCGATAATGTGCCCTTCGTTTTTTCATACGTTGTCGGCATCACGATAAAAAACTTGGTTGAAATTAACGCTTATCTTCTATGTATTGAGGTATTTCTTTCTTTCTGCAACTTTCTTTGCAATAACTCAAGAAAAACACGCCCTATCACCCCCATATTTTGCACATGTTTAGTTCATGTCACGTACATTATTTGATGAAATAACAACTACTAGATCGGACATCATCTTGGATATGTAAATTAGGGTCAAAGGTCATAAATGTTTCATCTTGTATCTTGGTGAATACCTGCCTTATCTTTCCCATATTTTACACACGTATAGACGATGTCGCGAGAATCATTTCACAAAATAACCACTATTTCATCAGATGCAATCTTGGGAGTGCAAAGGTGGGTCAAAGGTCATATGTACTTGTTGCTGTTTCTTCGTTATAGTGTATGCAGAATTTGGTACCAAACATGGCAAATATGACTCCCTTTGCTAAATGAGAATGCAAACATCACACGGCCAATGTCTCTAAACACAGATGGAACTTGTATGGTCATGCCTATTGCAATAAGGACTCGAATCATTGATTAAAAAAAATCGGATCACCTTAATTTGTCATTTCTAATTGTATGTTGTATGTCCTATGAATTTTTCTCTATTTGTATTTCATTTTGTATTTTCTTGTTTTAATGTATGCTCTATATATCTTTAATGCTTGGTGCAAAATAAACTAAACTATTAATTTAGCATGTTTCACAATATTTTCCATTCCGCTCGTGCATTTCAGCTCACTCGGCGCACTACCATGACTACTGTACTGTACTAATAGTACCGCACTGTCGAATATTGTTAATGTTTTTAACCGGTCCCATATACTCACATCCATGTTAGTCCTTTCTATCATAGTGGTGGATTATTTGATAATCTACTGTATCTCAGGATTACGTCTATTCACCACTTGCTTGTCTCAATACATTCACTCCAACAAGGCATTGACAGTGTGAGTAGCTTCCAAATCACTTTTTGTTTCATTGTCTCACGTACTGAACCGAATCTTCGTATGCGCACTATCGTCAGATAACACTCACAGATCTAACAATAATAACATGTTTATAGGCCTCAGTAAATTTACAATTTGTAGGAGCCTACGAAGAAATGAAAACGCAAAGCCGCAAAGTTACCCTTGCCCTGCTGCATTTGGTTTTCTCCTTAGTTCCCATTTAATGATTATGTCGGTCCTTTGTTGAAGAAGTTTACGATATGATAACATATATTTTATCGTGATACACGTTTTACTGTCAAATTTCAGCCCAGGGGCCGGGATTTCAGCAAATAAAGTCAATATTCTGGACTCACTTGATCATCATCGGACGTTTCTCTCTTTCCGGGATCTGGATGTTGGTACTTCTGCAAATGATCCTCCCTGGTACGATAACACTTAGTTCCGTATTTGCAGTCTGGTTTATCTGACATTGTAACGTACAACAGTGTGTCCACGGGACTAATGTTTTGACAAAGAAAAATGAATTTCCGTCAATTTGCTTGCCAGACAGAACTCTCGTGCTTTTGTCAATCGTACACAGTCTAGACTAGTGCAGTGCAGCGTAAGATCTTTGAGTGCAGTCACTGTGCATGACCGGTGTCTGTGCTGTGGCTCTCCGTGGGCCGTCCGACCAAGGAGGTATGACCGCGGTACCACACCACACTGTTCATTAGCGCGCGCTTTAATTTTCGCCTCAGCGCGCGCTGCCCAAACATTTTCATCTCGATAATGTACGTGCACGGCACTCAACTTCTTGTACTCCGTTCATGAATAGATGAAAGAAGCAGTCACCCGTGTGGTGGACGCAGTAGAACTTGTTCACAAAACAACAACAATAACAACAACAACAACAACAAAACAAAAAACAAAAACACACACACAAAAAAAACAACAACACAGGAAACAGTCCGCATTCCTCAGTTCAATCAGAATGACAGCACTCTGGAAAAAAGTTAATAAGATGATTATGATACCAATAATAAAATGAAGACAATTATGAGAAAACAAATCATCACCGAAATTATCATTGGCCTAGATCAAGAGTATAAGAATTATGCCCTAATCATTTTACATAATATTGTGTTACAAATTTCTCTCTTTCCTCTCTCTTCCTGCATGACAGCGACTTAGTGTAGGGATTTGTCCAGGGTGTTTGTTTCGGGGTATAGTTAGGTTATAGGTCTCCATATCTTAGTTCTTTTGTTGTTGTTTTTTCCACTTTTTTATCAGTAATGTAATTTGTTGTACATTGTATTACATAATGATAAATGGTTTATCCTGCATGCACGTTAACAAATTGACCATGCATACACTTTTGATCTATACAGAAAAATAGGCTCAACTTTGTGTGTTTTAGCTATTTCCTGATGTGCTTCCTAAAGTTGGTTGGAGAGGCTCAAGGGCCATAGTGATTTTGATTGCTTTTTATTTCCAACCCGGCAATTTAGGGAAGCGTACCAGGGTATAATATATAATAAGCCTGAAATATTGTACCCTTCTATTTCGCTTGTTTTGGTTGTTTATCTTTTTTGATCATTCACTTGTATAGTCTTGCAAATGCCGAATCACATGATAATAATAATAATGATGACAATAGTAATAACAATAACAATTTACCTGTGTCACACTAAGAACACCTTTGTGGGTGCATTTTTGCACCTTTCAAACCAGTGTCGACCTGTAAAGGCACTTCCAGTGTGACACTGGTGAAGGTGCAAAGTGAAACCAATTTTTCTTAGAACGTGTAGACGATCGAAGACGTTAAATTTGTGCCATGTGCAGTTTCATTTTTGATAGCTGTATGTAAACGTCGGAGTACCATCGTCTCCTTGATTGATTCACACACCTCTATCTATCTATCTATCTATCTACCTTGATTGATTCACACACCTCTATCTATCTATCTATCTATCTATCTATCTATCTATCTAGCTCGTTACTATCTACATAATTTATTATTACTTGTCTTTTTTATTCACTGACAGAATACTATGAATTTGAATAAACACAGAATAGTATCTAATTTAAGATGGGCCCGCATTTATCCTAGATATTGGGTAAAACAAAACGGAGCTATTATTTTTTGGTAACCCTCGCTACAAAGAAGTACATGTATAGCCCTATGTAAATCAGAGCTTCATCGATAGCCATCAAGGCAATGGACAGTGCATGTGTGAGCGAAACGAATCATCCTTTCTCCGTATCCACGCACGTTAATTCTATAGACATGCAAGGGGACTTCTTTTTCTTTTAATTCTTCTCATTGCCTTGATCGGAATCTGCGATGTCCTTGTTGCTACAGCCTAACAACAGCTAATTATCCTTATATAATATCGCATCCCATTTGATATCCAAGGACTGTGAAATTTTTCTGCTTCTATATTAGCTTTCCTTGATTGATAATCCTGCTTGAGAGGTCGAGGTTAGCATTCCTCCATTCCGAGTAATTGATGTTCATTATTTTACGGAAGGTTGCTCAGGTAAAGTTCGATTTTTTTTCTTTCCACTTTCATTATACCCCCCCCCCCCCCGCCCCCAATATCCGTCGTAAATTAACAGTTCTGGCTCGACTCCTTATTGATAAGAGTCGATGTTATCCTCCATTCGGCGATGATATAATATTCTAAATCAGGCTTGACTGACAAGATTTGTTTTGTTTTTTCATTCTTTTTAAATCCCCGTAAATGATTTAAACTAGATATGGGACACAGGCTGAGGTTTAGTATTTTGTCTGTAATCACGATGAAGAGAAAATTGTGTCCTTCTTATCACTGTGGCGAATTGGATTTTCATTTAACGTGTTTAAAGGCAACAATTAAACTAGTTCTGTGGTGTTATGGCATGCAGATTGTCCTTCAAAGACGGCTTTTTCAGTTCGACTAGATATAATCATCTTTAAAAGCTTTTTAGATTACTTCTAAGCTATTTTGTGATTATTCAGGGAATAATCTAGTCGGACAAGTCACAAACTATTAATATATCACTAGTATTAAGACGTGATTTACAGCAGCTTCATAGGCTGGAGTTTTTGCTCTCACAGTGTCCCACAGTGTGAAACACAATGTGAACGCAGTGCGAAATCTCTTTACATTGTTAAATCGACAGTTTTGACATTGTGAACACATTGTGAATCATCAATTCACAGTGTGAAGCAGAAGATATCATGATCCGAGAACTCACTGTGAAAAACCACACCACAGTATGAAATCATTTTCACACTGTTAAATTCGAACGTTTTCACATAGTTGCACAGTGTAAACATGGATAAAGTGATGGTGATATAGTAAGATAAAAACGCGTATAGTAATGTTGCATGGTGTTGGTGCTTGACAACATGCATAGCGTCAGTGCCCCCACCCCCCCCCCCTCCATCTCTCTGTACATGATATATAATACATGATATGTTATATATTATATGTAGCCTACATAATTGTGTACATATTTACATGTATATACCCAACATGTCATACGTTTTTTTCTCCCCCCCCCCTCTATCTATGTCTATAAACCCTGTTGCCCTATACCGTCCTACTATCGAGAAAGCTTGTATCTCTTCATGAATAATATAGCAGTGCGCTGTTCAAAACGGAGCTGTCAATCTGCACACTGTATTATCAACTTTCATACATCACTCTGTAGTTTGTCAGAGCTTGACTGATGCACAGCAAAGTGAGCAATTAACTATATACTGTATTATATCAATATGTTCAAATAATGTTACTGTTTAGCATGCTATAGAAGAAATACTTTATTGCACACACGCGCGCGCACACACACACACACACATACATGATATACGCACACACGCACATTCCCTTGACACTGTAGATGTTAATATCAATGTATCCAAAACAATCACGTGAAGATCTTTTTTATATAATATAAGATATATATATATATATATATATATATATATATATATATATATTATATAGTCAGGGGAATCCCATTTGCATGCCTTAAATGAAGAGTTGTATAAATACAGTGGTATGTTAAAGAGAGTATCATTTTAGAAACTCCCATAAAGTATTGAAAGTGGAAGGTAACATTAGTACATTTTTATTGACCGTTAGATTTTGAATTGATTTTTTTTCGGGGCTCACCGTAAATTCCAGTACATTACTAGGTTACCTTTGCAGACCCATGCACTGCATGTGTGTCCATCATGTATATTTTGTGAAGAAAGTTCATCAAAACTTACAAACATTTCTATATACATTCTTGCCACACACTCTCTATGTTATTACATCAGCTCTTATACTTTTAGATTTGTGTTTATAGATAATAAAAAAAAATACAGAAGACTGCAACAAAAAGGCTTAAGTGTGGCTGACACACAGAACTACTGAGTAGTTGAGTTTTGTGCATTATTCAAATTGTAGATAACTGTTGACTTCCAAATTTCTCAGCAGTGGCCTAAACAAGTCCCCTGAGGTTCATATTTAATGTTTTGCTGCATTTTGGGAGGTCTGTAAAAGGTAACCCCTACCTTTAACTAAATGACATCTTCGCCTCATGCAGTTGGCGTATGAACGGGATTGTGACTAATGCTTAATACTTTCACGGAAACATCTACAACTTTAAAATTTTATATCTAATTTATCATTCATCTAACTAAAACTGTATATCCCAAATGTGTTTGCTTGATACTATGAACTGATCACCGTGATAGTGAAGTCAACGAAATGGAGATTACTTCGGTAAATTTTATCTGTGTACGAGCTACTCAAGGCATGAAGACAGCCACTCATTATTATCTCTTCTTCCTTGCTTTTTTTTTTTCCTTGCTTTTTTAATGAGACTCGTTAAGACTATCTTTGCACACTGATATTTTCCGGTCTGTTTCAGGAGCAGTTACTAAGCGCGTGCTGATTGACGTCAGAGTCACCTTTCCTGAAAGTTTGCCGTTAATTTTTCGACGTTCGTTTTAGACAGACAACCGATATTTATGCTGTGTATCAATATTGCGAAAGCAACTTCAACATCACAAACATTGTGCAAAAGAGATGTTACAAGACATGTCACAAAATATTTATTCGCATTGACAGAGAATAGCACAGTGGAAATGATTCCATTTCTATTTATACATTGCAAACAGACGATAAGAATTGCTTATGACAAAATGTCAAAACCGGAATTATACAGCGTTTCATCTTTACACTAGTGATATAAGGCGTACAGCTGAAGATAATGTTTGCACTGCATATTTGCCTACATGTCAAAAAATCATATTTAGTCTTCACATCAGATTCCCCTTTCCTTGCACACTGGGATTCAGGATATTCAACACAGGCGCCCTGACGATTTATCTCCCCCCCCCCCCCCTCTCTCTCCCTCTCTCTCCTTCTCTCTCCCCCCCCTCTCTCTCTCTTTCTCTCTCTCTCATTTTAAAGATCATTCCAAACTGCATGATTGAGCACTAAAATCAAACCCCACTGTCTGTACCTGTTACGATTGCTACGCGTAAATATAGAAAGTGGAAGAAAGCATCCGTTGAGATATGACAATAAAGACATACACAATACACACAAAAATATGTGATAATATGATAATTATGTCTAATGTAGAATACAATCATATATTATGTACAAGTAGAATACATTTTTGAATTTTACTGTACTATCAACACTTGTGTAGTTCCTAATAAGTTGCTTACAGTAAACTGTGTTGTTCATAACTAGTCATATTGCACGGAAGTGAATCATATGAAGAGTTTGATTGCAAAACGAGTTAAGCGCCATTTTAAACATTTTAAAGTAAGTCCATAATCAGATAGAGCAAAATAAAACATTTCTGATAATACCTCACTAACTTGTCCCATAACATTAAACATTCTTGAAGTTATGATTATAGAATATCCCATATTTTCTTATGATATTGCTTGTTTCTTGGCAAATTTATTCGTAAATATTTCATATTTACAAGTCGAATGAAGTTAATTCGTTTTGCAATTACGCTTTAAATTCATTTTCCGTAATCTACCGTAGTGACATCAAAAGAACGGGGTCATCCCACTAGACCGACACCCACGAGTCGTACAGCCCACGAGTTCGATATTGAAAACAGGTCCATGAGTCATACAGTTCACGAGTCATACAGCCCATAACATGGGTTCGACATTGTAGGCAAATAAAGCCCTCGAGTTCGACACTAGGTAAAAACAGCCCACGAGTTCGACAGATACAACACGGGGCTTAATGTGTCGGTTTCGTGGGCCTTGTTAGCTTAGTGTCGATCTAATGGACTGTATAACACGTGAGCTGTATAACTCACGGGCTCTATGACTTGTGAGATGTATGACTCGTGGGCTATATGACTCGTGGGTGTCGGTCTCGTGACGTGCACCCAAAAGAACAGGCCTGCTGTGATAATGCTGCATGTACTATAATCGTGGGTACTAGTAATTGCCCTAGACCCATAATTGTACTTGTACGACGAAAACATTCTTCCTTGCAGTGCTCGAAGGCATACTGAAAAATTCGATGTACATTAACTAATTTAAGAATTTTTCAACAATATTTAAAGGATACTAGGTTCATTCATTTAAAGCATAGAAAGCTTTAAATACATGCACTATTCTCTTTTGAAAGACATGGGTAGGTATAGGTACGACTGGCTTCACTCCAAGGTATCAAATTCACTGGATAACTCGATCAGGATGGATCTGACCTTTTTTTTTTTTTTCTTCTTCTTCTTCTTCTTCTTCTTTTTCTTCTTCTCACTCGTATTCGCAGAAAAGTTACAAATTCAAAGTATTGGGTATCATCTTCGAAAATACGGATTAGGCCTACATATTCAGATATCCCCCCCCCCTCCCCCCCCCCCACACACACACACACACCTTCATGAGAAAATCTTTGTGGAATTCAGCCTTCAAAAGTCATTTCTAGGGGGTATTTTGTTTTGTTGTTTTGTTTTGTTTTGTGTTTTTACCATTTTCTCAGGATTTTGGGGGGACTTTTCGTGTTTTTGATAGAGATAAGAGAGAGTTAAAATAGCGTGTATTGGGCTGCAGCCCAAGCTGGCTTGTCATCTGCGTAATGAGGACGCAATCACAAACGGTGCGTGATACCTAGGTGCGAGCAGGAAAGTCCTCTTCCCTTTGATTAATGTAGAGAAACACAATGATAGACGCTGTGACAACCATCCCTGCAGTAAGCAGGAACGCCACCAGACGATTCAATTTCAGAGCCACTGCCTGCCAATCCTTGCTGTATTCTGTTTTGTCGTGCCCCTTTCTGTTTTTGACCGCTGCTCTGTCCGTAACTGCCGTTTCTCCGAGCTTCGCCTCTTCTTTCTCGTCTATTTTGCCTATGGGTGGGGTCGGTTCGTGGTAAATATACGAGAGGAGATTTGAACCCTTCCTCTGCGCTTTTGTCTGTTGAGTGGTTACAGCGTCCGATATCGACCCCGCCCAGTTGAGACCGGACAAGCGTCGCACAACCCAGTTTCCGGTGGCGGATGGTTCAAACTGCTTCGAGCCGGTTTGAAGCAGAGCGAGCCTCCTCAGCCACATAGGTACGGGTTTGCTGTGCTTCTTGTGGATGTACATGGTCAGGATGGATGTGAATATGGAAATGGTGTTGATGACGATCGAGGCTACGAAGAAACTCCCTGTGAAAAGCAGTGGATAATTTCATTCTCCAGTGAACGTTGCCATTCGCTTTATATTTAAAACAGCAATAATAACACACTTTGACATTTCATATACTTCCGTTTTCAGTTTTTCGGTCACGTAAGATTACTTTTCTTGAGCTATTGCACATGCTTGTGGAAGATAGAGCGAGGTAAGGCATAATGACCTATGCTATCATAAGAGTTGCCCGCATACGTGTTGATACATCAGACAGATCAATTACAGATCCACTGATGGGCAAGACATTTAAACCTGATTGCTTGCATCCAATATTGAAAAAGGAACGACACAGACATGGGTATAACTTGGTTCACTATTACTTTCACCCTTTCTGTATCAGGGACTTTTGACAGTTTGTACAATGATGTGGATTTTCATGTGCAAATCGGCAATAAAAGCACACAAAAGGCGAAGAAACATACGAACAAAAAAAAAATAAGGTCAACAAGCCTCACAAGGAGAGAAAAAAATATGAAATGAGACCAATTTCACAGGTCCCCCCCCCCCAAACAATTAACCCTTCCTCATTTGCATCCAGATGGATATTGATGAGGTCACTTAATTAGTGCTTTATTCACCTATCAGAGGAAAATCCGTTCCTATGGGCGGCATGGACGTGGACACCAGCTCCTGGAAGAGGAGCATTGCTAGGAGATTACTGGAAGCCAGGGAGACTTTTTCCTCCGAGTAGGGGGGCATAAAGAAGACGAGGAGTGAAACCATTGACAGGGTGGCGCTGGGCACGATCACTGTGATGACGTAATAGCGGGACTGGCGCTGTCACGAAAAAAATGTATTTTTTTATAATCATTATTACCATTATTATCATTATTATTTCTATTATCATTATCAATAGTATTATTATTATTATCATTATTATCATTATTATTATTATTATTATTATTATCATTAGTAGCATTATTATTATTATTATTATTATCATTAGTAGCATTATTATTATTATTATTATTATTATTATTATCATTATTATCATTATTATTATTATTATTATTATTATCATTATTATTATTATTATTCAGTATTTTCCTTCAAAGGTTGAATAAAGTAATTGATGTCCTTTATCACTCGCTTTTTTTTTTCTTTTTTCTTTTTTTTTTGGGGGGGTGTTTTCTTTTTGGTCATACAGCGTCGATTCTTCCTATTGTTAAGAAAAATTCAATAGCACAATATATTCTACTCAACTATAAACAGTGAAATTTATTCAGTGTTTCTTACTTGAGAGGATATCTATGTTACTTATACTATAAGTCGATAATATTTGGTGAAGAAGATTGCTTTCGATGATCACGTCTTAGTGCCCCATGCCCCATGTTATGACGTTAGAAAAAGAGGATACGCGGCTGGAAAACTGAATAACATCTTGTTTTGCACGTTTTGGGGGCTGTTTGTTTGTTCATTTGTTTGTATGTTTGTTTGTATGTTTGTATGTTTGTTTTGTTTTGTTTTGTTTTTGTTTTTTGCTTTGATCGCTGAAATCACAGGGATAATATTATAGTTCTCTTTGATTAACCAAAAGAGGAATATCTCGTGTCTTACTGAAAAGATGAGGAGGTAGTGAATCTCTTCATAGCCATGCTCGCAGCAGTCCCATTTGATCCTCTGCATTTCTTGCTCAGCGCTCGTGAGGTCCCACACCCCGTTCTCTATGAACCCAGCGGTCAGACCGCCATATCCGGATGCTTTCAGACGAATCTGTAACAAGTGTGGTAAGACACACACACAAAAAAAAAAAAAAAATGAAGAAGAGAGAAGTTCATTTTTCATTTCATTTCAATTCATTTTCATATATCTCGCTGTAAAAAATGCATCATGTATGACAACACAGAATAACAATAATTGGATGCAAAACAGAATAAATACTGCCAGGTGATTAATGTATGAAAATTTGAATTTAAGTCGAATGCTAGAAAAATACGATGATTCCTACTTGAGAATAATATTATTGTTGATTAAATTATGTGATTATAAACGATATATGATATTTTCTATATCGCTCATTGTTTACAAAGAATAATATGAGAGAGGGAGAGAAATAAAATGAGATATGTGCCTTCGGATTCCAACAGAGTTGTATTCTATTCAAACTAAAAACTAAACAACAGGCCTATGCTGTTGCAAGATACAGATGAACATAAATTCACAGCTGTATCCGTGCTTTCATAGGAATCACTACATTTCGGCGATGGAGACGGAGTGCATTTTGCACCTGGGGCTATCAAAAAATACAATAATAATTTAAAGACGAAAATGATTTATGCTGTAATCCATGTCAATGCATGCTCTTTGTGCATTGACAGTGATTACACTCCCAGCCAATACCCAAAACCAATTGCAATTAGTTTACAGTCATTCTTAGATGTCAAAGTAATCCACGAACACACACACACACACACACACACTCACATGCATAATCATTATTCGCGTGCATGCTCACATGAAAAGGCTTTCTTCAATAGGGCCAATGTCTCTCTATTATATTTCCGAACGCCTTTTGTTTTAGTAGGTAACAAAAGAATGACAAAATGCCATTTAGTATTTTAATCAATGATTCAGTGTATGGGTGCATGCATTTGCTGTTCAAAAAAAAAAACCAACAAAAACATGAACAAGGACTAGACAACATACTCGTACCGAAGAGTTGTCGAATGCCCATGAAGCGATGATGAGGCGGCAGTACTGTTTGTCGAACGGAAAGTAGCGCACGCGAACAAGACACGACGACACGAAGGTGGAGCTAGAGAACCACGTGACCATCCCGTTCGGCTTGACAGATGCGATCTGGTGGTCCATATTCACAACCGTCTCGTCTATCCTAGGGAATTAATTTCAAACAAAGGTTCAATTTGGAAAGGGCGCAATGGAGGTAGTCTATTCGTACATGAGAAAACGGTAGGGAGATATATTCCGTAAGTGCTTTGTAAATACCTTTTTAAGGCTCTTAATTTCAGCACCTGCTTACTTCTAAATTCAGTGTAATGACTGCTACTTATGTGCATAACCACTTAAATATACATTGCCTAATTAACATTTGATACTCACGACGAATACAGTGTCAAGTCTAATTTCCAAATCTTCTTTATGGGAACGTGGAGAATGACGACGTCACCATGAAGCGCTGGTTCCCAAGACAGATATTCGTCTTTCCAATTCTGCAAAGAATAAAACAGCAATGACAATATGCATTCATCTAAGGTTTCGATGGGAAATTGCTCCGTATAACCGATGAAATGATACTGAGAAATGTATTTATAAGAATGCCCACAAAGAACTGCTCCATATTACAAGGTATTTCAGATTTTTAATACATGATTAAAACATAAAATGAAACTGATACTTTTGAAATCAGCATTTTTCATATGTATATCTGTGGAAATTCAGACAAAATGAAAGGAATGTTGGACAAAATATCATTTTTCATGTTGTTTTCAAACATTTTTTGAAACAATAAAAAAGAAATGATATATTATTTCAAAATTTTGTGACATGCTGCACGCTAAACTTCTACTTTAAAGCTAAATTTTGCACAGTATCATACTCTATATAGATGAGAATTTGATTCAGTTATATTCTGTTGCATCCAAAGTCTAATAGCTAAATGTTGACTGCAGCAGATAAACAACAACAACAACAAGAACAACAAATAGATATCCTGTTTGCGTTATGTCAAGTAGATAAGAAGCAAGCTTTTTAAATATAAAGTAACTTTAGCAGGTATAATCACTCTACAATACACAAAAGTAAATGATGAGCTACTCACCAATTCCAGATTTGCAATGACCGTCAGCTGTTGATCATTCTGTGCCTTGTCACATTGGGACGTGAAATCAAAAAGAAAAAAAGAAAGAAAATGATAAATAGACCTACACCTTGACATATACAGTGAAACCCCGTTATAACGAGGTCCGTGAGACCGCCGATATTGTCTCGTTAAGCAGTTCCTCGTTATAATCGTACGCACTAGAAACAAAGAAAAACATAAGCATGGAATCACATACCAATCAATCAAACTTATGAGCAGTATTTGCGTTGTTATTACACAAGTTAATGGATCATTATTATTGAGAAAGAATAAAAAGGAATCATTTGTGAGTTGATATCAAAAGAATAAAAAAAAGGGGGGTTGAAAAACGCGTTCTTTGTTTTCTTCCGAAAAATCTCTTCGCGAGTGTTGTGCATGCGTTCTTGAAAAGTGCACGGCAGGGTTGAATTTGTAATCCTTTCTAGACCTATCTCTTCCTCGAGTATTGAACCATTCTAAAAGAACAAAAATATCGTTTGTGAAACACAGTATAAAATTTTAATAAACAAAATGACATTGTATTAAAAACGTTTGTTACTTTTTTTTCTGAACATGGGTGCAAGCAGAGTAACATGCATTATTCAGCTTATTTCACCCTGTGTGCGCCCAGCGGGATCGCGATGATTACATTAATTATTTAGGCTGTATTCCATGATGTTTGCATCAGCAGGGGTTGAAAATGCGTTTTGTATTTTTCTCCCCAAAATCTCTTCGCATTTTGTACATGCGTTCTTGAAAGGTACACGACGTGGTTGAATTCGTGATCCTTTTTACGCCTGTCTCTTCCTCATTATAACGGACCATTCTGAAAGAATGAAATTATTCATTTGTAAAATACAGTGTGAAATTATAATGAACATCACGATGATTTCATTAATTATTTCTCCTGTAATCCCTTACGTAGTGTACACATCAATGTTTCCCAACCAGCAAAACAACTGGAAGTCGGAACTGATATGGAAAGGATTATGATAAGCTGCACATGCATTCCAAAAACATGTTTCTCCATGTTCTGTCACCAGTTTGTTTCACTGAATGAAACATTTTTGAATGAGTAGTTTGTTTGTTTGTTTTTTTTTTTTTCACGTTACGGACTGGTTTGAGCTAGTATCAAGTAGGCCGCCTACGCGTATCTCGAAAAAAAAATCAAATAATTATGTTCAAAGACTGAAGAACATCGGGCGGTATCCGTGTGTCTTATCGCATGGTTTATAAGAAAACATGCAAAGAACGGTACTCGACATTTGTCACTGATAATGGAGGATAAAAGAGGGATAACGGCGGGACGACTGACCCTAGCACATTTGTTTCCTCTTCCCGCCCCAGATCATTCATTGATAGAGAGACGGCATGAGGATCGGTACAATAAAGCTCACGTGTTTATGCACATATAAAATCGTGATACACGCGCGCGCTATGTGGTCAGAATGACTCTGCAGAACGAGAAAGAAAACAGAAGGATAGCGTGAATTCGGTTTTCAATGTTTCGTCTGTCGCGTGTTTGAAAGCGGCAGGTCAAGAAATGGAACCTCGTTGTATCCGATCAAATTGCTCATGTGTTTCTTTATCATGACGCACCGAAGATGTCCTCGTTATAACCGGAATCTCATTATAACCAAACTCGTTGTAACCGATCCGTTTTACCATAGGTATACACTCAAAGAAAATGGGACCGACGTGATTACCTCGTTAAAAGCGGTTCCTCGTTATAAGCGAACTCACTATAACGGGGTTTTACTGTAGTATAGAACGAAAGATATATCTTATTTCTTAAACTGAATTATGAATAAATATCATTTCAACTTATATCATACTTTGCAAGATTATTCCAGATTGCTTAGTTTAGATATTGAGAGCCTTACCCTCACTTTCTTTTCTTTTTTTCCATAACATGCTTTAAAGTCTTATGCCTTTATAGACCATCATGTTTATTTGCATGTTAGTTCTTATCATTGTCGTTCATATACATTTCCAAAAAGTTGGCAAAATCAAAATGAACATGCATTCCTGAAATACCTAGATGACGCGCATGTTTCCTACATTTGAAGTTGATTTAGGTTATCATCGTAAGATTACTTGCTCATTAATCATCACTGGTAATCACAGGTGAAATAGATGTTCTGTTTCTGCTAAAATCAGTGTTCATAGTTATAATGTCATATAACATGACATAACAATGGAGTTTCGAGAAATTTGTCGATTCAGAGCATTTGTTTCAACTTAAATTGTGGATGTGTGGGTAACATAAAGAGTCAAGCTACGCCGAAATCAATAGTATCTTGACTGACAGTCACATTGCTTTAATGATTGATGAAATTATTTCCATGTTATCTTAGTTTCAAAGAAAATTCCCCAATGACGCTAAGCTCTTTATTTCTGTTTGCATTTAGATACAATGATGCAATGAAAAGCTAGCCAAGTGTTGACATAATTATGTACAAAGTTAAAATACATTATGTCATTAAATGCATACGCCCACACAAGAAAATGTGTAATGTTACATGGAATGTATAGGCCTACTCTAAAAGAGCGAACATTTCACAGCAACATTGTTTACAGAAAATAACTGGAACGCAGAGGACAATCTTCGTAAGCACAGTTTATTTTTTATGAACTACATGCTTTGAGCTGCAAAATACAATGAATCTATAACGAATCTATATGAGACGAATTATTACTGTTACCCTCCGATAACCGCATGAAGTCTGGAGAACATCTATTTCTGGAGACTTGAAGTTTTAAGAAAAGTTTGCCTCAAAATCAGGCAAAGCTGTCGTCGTTGCTGAATTGCTTCATGGGCCTAAAAACATTTCGATGGATGATAACTCGGCGATATGCACTTTATAAGTACATGTACGTTGAAATACGCGGCTGAAGATGGGTATAGGTAGAAAATCTTTTACAGACTGATGGTATGAGAAAAACTGACTCACGAATGACACCATGCGCTTGAAGTTGAGTCTGAGGTCGATTTCGACTACGTCGGATTGGTTTCTGACTGGGCGAAGGGAGGGCTCGCCATAGTTCTCGAGAAGACTGTCCAGCAGCTTCTTTTGTGGCGAAGAGAAATGCTGATGCGATTCACTCTCTGTTCAAGAAATGAAAAGAAATGACATGTTTGTGAGGCAAACAAATTGTATTATTCATCTTGAACAAAAGGTAATGTTGCATTTTCCACCAGGGTATTACAAAATAAGAGCAAGAATCTATTTGAGCACACTGAAGCTCTACATTATAATCCCTGTAAAACAACTGACTGCTCCCGTTATCGCCAGATCAAACCTTGTTATATCAATATTCTGTAACAAATATGTCTACTGCATCAATCGGACTGTTTCCTGTAATATTTTTCAGAACTTGCAATGTCTGTTTGATTAAAAGCCCTAGAATCATTTTTTTTTTCAAAATCTATCAAACAACCATCTGAAATAATATCTTTCTGAAGTGCTAATTGCTTTTGTTAGATCTGATGATGACGGCCTGAAATCAGCCTGCCAAGTGTGCAAGATCATAAAAATGACATCGC
Organism: Diadema setosum; assembly: GCF_964275005.1. Taxonomy (NCBI): domain Eukaryota; kingdom Metazoa; phylum Echinodermata; class Echinoidea; order Diadematoida; family Diadematidae; genus Diadema; species Diadema setosum. The sequence continues at coordinate 20,448,222 of NC_092695.1, forward strand.
GTTTTTAAAATCTCATCAGAACGAAGTAGCACTTGTCTTGTATCAATGCGAATAGAAGAAATATTTCACCAGGTTAACAGTATGCCAACATCGGATCGATTTCACAATTATTCGTATAAGAGTTTGCCCGTATCAGATGATCTTACCGCCTTGAGCAGCAGAATGAAGGCTGAAAGCAAACAGAAGAACAAACGTCCAAGACAATGCACTTGCCTCCATGACCAGGTACATGTAAGTTTGACCTGACAACTTGTGATATCAAGTTTATGCTTCTCAGTCCACTAGGATGCGAGTTTCATTTGGCGACGCGTGTACGTCCAGCGGCGCCGTGGAAAGCATACGTTCAAAGTAAAGGACGTCAGCTGCAATAACGTCACCAAATACGTTTTTCATGGGTGCACACCACAAGAAACCTTTGACATAGACATACAGGCAAAAAAAAAAAAAGACAATGCAACCGGCAGTTATCTTGTGTAAGCTTTGGTTGTTACGTTTCAGTGGCGGATCCAGAGGGGGCGCATTGGGCGCGCGCCCCCTCTTTATTCATTTTTTTAAGCACAAGAATTAAAAGGGGAAAAAAAGGAAAAAATGTGCGCCCCCTTTTAACTTTTGAAAGGCACCTCCCCTTTACCGAATTCCTGGATCCGCCCCTACGTTTTGTTCTTGTGAATGATGTGATTCATGCTGTCAATCATGATTTCAGCTTTTATTAATGCCTGACTTCAAGTGTGTTCGTGTTTGCGATTCAAACATTGAAAGGAGGAAAAGGGTAGAATAGACAGAGGGGGAGCAAGCACTGGTGTAATAGTCAGACGTTATCATGGTTATGGCGCCAAATTCTACAGAAAAGATCGTCAGAACAGACAGAATGTATGCAGTGACAAGATATGCCGACAGAGAGTAGACGGTACGCCGTCCACGTTTTGCTTATTATGCAAAGAGTGATTGGTTGATATTTAGCAGAAACACTTTCTTTTTTTTTCCTTTCCTTTTTAATGTTTAATAACCGATGTGATATAAAACCCCGGCCCGGATATACTCACGTCAAGCTATCTATGGCTTATCATTGCTGTCAGTCAGACACCGCTATCAATCTGAAGTGCAAATATGTGCAATCCTGACTGGTCAATTTAATTTCTTGTTTTTTTGTTAGATATCGATGGCTGAATTTTATTTCCTATCTCCCGAAAGGCAATTTGCCTGTCAGAGTATATCATGCAACTAGAAAATCGTGATCTATCTCGAATCATGATTATGAACAGGGCGTCGGCTAGCTGGTAACCTGTCAATGAAGCATATGATGGAGGAAAAAAACACCCACGAGGATCGGGTACTACCAAATTCATCACCTACGTGCTAGCTTAAGTGCTTACTCGTCCAATGCCATGACATAACACGCTATAACATAATACGAATCGACTGCTGATCTTGAACAACCGTTGCATTAATGAGAATTGCCCTTGCGCGTATAATCCATTAACCTATTTTGTGTCCGCATTCTTTATTTATGCTGTTGCAGTCTATCTTAAGTGACGGAAGTAAGAGATAGGTCCGTGGTTACAATGCGTATAATGATGTATATCTTATAATGGTGGAGAAATCACGCTACCAATTCTATGAATACGCAGTGGAGTTGTGAGATAGATGCTCTTTAGACAGCGAGAAGCACACAATCATGCAGCATATATGCCTTCTGTAACATCGGCGCACCTATCGGCACACCTTCCACAGTTTTTCCCGCGTTACTAAAACAAAAACAAAATAAGTATATCATGTGTGTGTGTGTGTGTGTGTGGTAGGGAACAAAAAAGGGGAAAATGGGTTGCAGAAATAAACTGAAATTGAAATTAAAAACGACCGTTTTGAAAGCGCATTATCTTAAAGATATATTTCTGAGATAATATTAGATGAAAATTCATGTTAAGTATTCAGAGAGATTGGCTTTTTAGATTAGATTGCGTGATTTTAATTGAATAAAATGCACAGTAATATGGGTGTGTGTTCGAATGCGTTTGCAGTCACTTCGGCCAATTCAGTACGTTTTCACAGTTACCACAGAAGCAACCGAAAACCTCCCTGTCGAAACGCTCTAACTATGATGATCACCATGGTAAAATTAATCTATACCGCCTATTCTGTCTATTGTAAAATGCATTATTGAACAGGACTACTTTTTTTTTTTTCAATGGCCATAGTTGAATAGGAAAATTGTACTTTCGTACAGCCAGCGTAAATGTTTCTAGACCATCATTCCTTTATCTCCTCAATCATCCACAAATGTTACCGTTAATAACACAAATATGTTAACTGTGAGTTAGCTCAGTTGGTAGCAAGTCTGCCTCACGATCCTGGTCCCCGGTTCCATACCCGGGTCCCACTGAGCAATGTTGTGTGTAATCATACCATTCCTTCTAGTAGGAGGCAAAACACTGTCCGTCACATTTTATAGGACATAAATGGAGGTCCCGTGTGTGAGAGAGTCACAACTCATGCACGTAACAGATCACACTCCATTATTTTATTCATCCCAAAGAGCAGGGTGTTTAACCCGGTGAAGTGGTGCCGCCTTACATTCAACTGGACCCCATGGAAGACCAGCTATTGCAGCTGAATATGGACTATCCAGCCAATTTCTTGGACGGAAAATGAAACAAACAAACAAACAAACAAACAAACTGTCGTCGATGATTTATTTAGATACGTGTGTGTGTGTGTGTGTGCGCGCGCGTGTGTGTGTGCGCGCACGTATATAAATGAGCAGACATTTAGGAAATCACTTTTGAAATTTTGTTGCAATGCAGTTAAAGGTATAGCAAAACAGAAACAACAACAAAGAAATCACTTTTTTATCGCGAGTCAGCGACTCACAGAATCTATATAGTCCCTGGAATGTGCTCGACAAAATTCTTGAGCGTTCACCCGTTGCCAAACAACGTTACATTCTATAACAACTAAGCTAATTTGAATAGAGATGCCAATTTCAATTGGACAACCGAGACAGAAGACTTTCCAGTACGTTTGGGTGAATACAAGGACTCGACATGTTTTTTTTTGTGTTGTTGTTTGTTGGTTGTTGTTGTTGTTGTTTTTTTTTTTTTTTGGGGGGGGGGGAGGGTTCGAGGAGTGTGCTTTGAAGTGAATAATAATTGAGCGTTTCGTCGCGTGACTATTAATGTTCATTCGTCTCAGTGTGCAAACACTTTGCCGTTAGGCATCCCATTATATTTATAGCCATCACGTCAGAGGAGGTTAATGCTGCATTTTAGATCTGACGGTGGAGTCCTTTCATCTGAAATTAATATGATTTATAAAATGACAGTTGCAGTAGGCCCTTTTGCCCTCGTGAAGTCATTTAACCAGTAAACGTTCGCTGATGCAATTCGAGAGTTAACATGCATGAGTATCATCAATTTTATTTCCAGTAAATTGTCCGTTTTTAGTCATGTTTCGTCCACATAATGAATAAGTTTGTATACACACACACACACACACACACACACATTGGGAAAGTCTGCATGTATATGAAGAGTTTGTTCGCAAAAACCGATAAGTCCATTTTTTATGATTTTGAAGTAAGGTCTCTGCCATAAAGTACAAAATAATACCTTTTAAATGATATATTGGTCACTACATAATAAGGTACATTTTTGAAGTTATGGTCAAAAGAAGTAAAAATGTTCTTATTATTCTCTTTATTTTTTTTTTGACCTTTAATCGCAAATATCTCCATTTGGCAAATATAGACTTATCGGTTTTTGCGAACAAACTCTTCATATATATATGCATACTTTCCCAATATACGTCATGATATTGTGTATGAATATAATATGTATAGATATATACATAATATATAGGGACCTTTAATGTGTGTATCTGTGTGAGCTCTATCACGCAAAGCAGAAGCATATTTTGAATGAGTAATATTTAATTGCGAAATTTTAACGTGTCAACTCATATGTCGGGGGATCATGACTAAGCCGGGCTCTCATCGATCAGACCTTCATTAACATTACCGGGAAGTACACTTTGATGGTTGTTTCTGTCAAAGAGCGTGACAGTTCTTCAGAAATGATTAAATTCCGCTGATATATGCAGGTCGAGAGTAATGATGCAGCCGGCTGATAAGAATGGATGGCGTTAATTCATGGCTATCATTTATTATGATAACAGCAGATAATTCAGTGATAAAACTCTCTTTCTTCTGCAGACGCATGTCAGTTTATTTCTAAATGGCATATCTCCAACATGTCTCCTCTTATATACTTTTTGAACAGATCAAAACCAGGTCTAATTCATAGACAACCAAATAGATTGGTATTTTAAAAGGATTAAGTCACAAGAAAAGTGCAGTTGATGTTCACAATACTGCAGCTGCAGGAAGCTAATCGGGTGAATGAATAATTATAAGTTACAAAAATGATTTGATTTCTTATAAATCAAATCCAAGGCTGAAATTGCATCATTTTTATATCGGTTTCATTTTTTGACTTGCTTTGGCACCATCCCGTATTTTTCCACCCCCAATAAAGTATTCGAGTTTCTTCTTCAATAGTTTGAATGCATGTTGTTGATATTCTGCGCACAACTTCTTATACCTTCCTAAGAAATAATAATGCCCTTACTGCCAGTCATTCATGACGTACGAATACGGTCTTTAGATTAAACTGACCCAGCATTGAATTTTTGAATAAATCTATAAAGGTGTTTGTAATGGAAATAATTACTTTTTACCCTTTATCTGTTAAATGAGTCGAATGTGCACAATTTTTACACACAAACCTATAGTCAGGAAATAAACGTGCAGAGGGTTAATGGACGCACTGTGGTGAAACATAGGAAAACATTAAAAGACTGAAGCATGGAAAAGAGTGGAAAGCTTTTCCTATGTTTTCAAAATGAACAGTGATGAAGATGTTAAATAATTGCACTGAAAAAAGGAGTACCAATGCTTGACTAATAACTGATAAATACCTGCATATTCTCTTAAGACATAATAAATAACATGTATACAACGTAATGTTCGAAATCGACTATCATCTAGACGAGGTCTGTCTAGTATAGGCATTTGCGTGTCCCGTATCTTCCCCAGAAGCATTCAGAGACTCATTTCATAAATTATGTTAATCATAGTATACAGAAATATTTTTCTCCAGTCTCTCTCTCTCTCTCTCTCTCTAAGTTATTTGTTTTATTATTGATTAATAATCTTATATTAACTTGATGATCATGACATCATCATTGTAAGGTCATAAGTCATAAGTTTATTAAACCAGCTCTGTATACTTCATAAATAAGGATTCACCGATATACCTTGTAATCATACATAGGTTAGGGTGTCGTGGATGCGTAGTAATGTTTGCATCTTTTCAAAGTTTGTGTGTGTATGTGTGTGTGTGTGTGTTTAGTCATTACAGTCTTCCTCAAATCAATACCTATAAGTACCAAACATGGTTTTTCTGTGAACGTCAAGTTAAATGCTGGAAACGAGGGCGAATTCGAATGAATCTTTCCACGCATTTTTATTTGAATCCTTAATACACTTTCAATTGACAAAACACATGACCATTAATTAATTTAATGTCTATAATATATTTCAGGGTTTGTTTGTTTTTTAATTCTGATGTCGTTGCTCGTTCGAATTCGCCTCAAATTGAGTGAACTGTTGAGTAACTTTGTTGTAAACGAAAAACAATAATAATGCAAAGTTGGCTAGGAAAACCTATATCGCATCCTCATGCGAATGAGGACTGATTTTGTTGCTCTGTCTTCCTTGCACGTCTCCGAACACCATCTATAACTCTTGCAGGGATTGCGTGTGAGTTGTTCAACGCAGGCATTTATCCCATCAAGATATAACGCTGTCACGTGGTGAAAATAATGTGATCCCTAACACACGCTGCTGTCAGCGAAGTCGTACTCGGCCGGAAAAGCGAAGAGGCACATGATCACCAGCGCCGTCAGAATGAGCGCCGTCGCGTGGACGACAGCAACGACGTAGGATATTTTCCTTGCAAGGCGCTGCCACTCGGTGGAAAAATCACCCTTCAGATCACTTTCTCCGCCCGCTTTCTGGTTGGATTCACCCTCAGTGGTTCCTGGGTTCTTCCCTGCTTCCCTTCTATGTCCAGTTGTCTGCACCGAAGTACGTCGGGAAGCGTCTGCATTCATTACAACTGGCAACTGGGTAATCTTGTCCATTTTCACACCAGTTACAGCTCCCGAGTTTGTCACGTTACATCCAGCCCTTTCTGGTTTCGACTGGTTCGAACTGGTTTGAAGCAGAAACATTCTTCTCAGCCAAATGGGGACAGGTGTGCTTCGTTTTTCTCTGTAGATATACATGATGAGGATCGAAGAGGAGGTAGACCAAATGCTTAGAACGATGGAAATCACAAAGAAAGTTCCTGGAAGAAACAAATAAGGAGAAAACAGGATTCATTGTAAATTAATTCGTCATTTTCAAAGCTTAACATTTTCAGCTTGAATAATCTATCGGAGTTATTCAATAACAATTCCATTGGTGTCTACATTCCCACTTTTGCAACTTCTGTACTTGATACAGCAGATGTTGTTGAGGCATACTCTAAAAAGCATACAGTAACTCCAACATTTTACATGGTGTTACTCCTCCAACCTTTTGTAAAGCTAACATTTTAAAAAGGTTCGAGGAGTGTCAACATCTAGAATGTCAGATTTGTCATTATTTTTTTTTTTGAGAATGCACAAAAGATGTTTGTGCAAAGTTTGTTCAGTCAACTGAGAAATAGCAACCCCTACACGCATCCGTAGCATCAGGGATCTCAATCTCAAACACCGAAATACCAATATGGATAATGTTGCAGTGTTCCGATAACCACTCACCGATGAGCGAGAACTCCGTCCCGACAGGTGGCATGGCGGCGGATACCAATTCCTGCAGTACAAGGATGGCGAGGAGGTTGCTGGACGAGAGGGCAATCTTATCCCACGAGTTTGGCGGTATGAAGAGCTCCGCCAGCGATATCAAGGACAGCATCGCACTCGGTACGATGAGGTTGAAGACGTAATGGCGAGCCTGACGCTGAATACCATGATAAGAGAGAATCATTATTCTATAATAGACCTATACTCATTCGAATTGTTATGCAGTCTGTGGGCACTTTCGTGGTGTTCTCTCTCTGTTCTTCCTTGTTTTGACGTTTTTGTTAAATTTTCTAAACATCTTCTGTGAACAGTAATCAATTGTCTCAACATTTTCACACTCTTTAGCACTTTGACATAGAAAACTGAATGAGACAACCATCTTGGCACCAAAAAAAAAAAAAAAATACACACGAAAAGGATTTTCTGATTGTTCATGCTCATATTCATTGACAGGTGTATTTCACATGTCGTATATACTGCAAATTATTGCGTAAGAAAATGACATCAATCTTAAATGTACGTTTTTGTCGGAAAACATTATTCAGCAATCAGAAAAATCACCATCATTTATATAGATTTATATACTGTACCCTAGTGACACTTGTAAGTGCGATGCGCTCACTTGATAGTTGTTTGGGTGGATGAAGATTATTATATGATTGTATGCATCATAACATACATAACAGACATACAATAATGAGATATGAGGAAAGATAAAAAGGTGCGTATAAATGATACCTTTGAAATTATCGTTCCTCTAACTCCTCCTCCATTTTGGAAAACACATACACATTATATATAATATACTATATATATATATATATATACAAAGGAAGAAAGAGTGAGAGAGATGAATTAAAGACTTGCCTCAAGAATAATATCATATTGCAGTTCTTCCCAATCTTTGTCGGATGCAGGACGCTTCTTTATTTCCATTCTAATCGATGCATCGCGCAGGTCCCAAATGTGATTGTCCATGAAGAAGATGCGCAAATCAATGCCCGGTTGAGGAAAATAATGGATCTAAGAAATATAAGGAGATGAAAGACAAAACCTTGTTACATCAATGATGAATATGATTCCTTCACACCTACAGGAGAAGTACAAAAGATAAATATACAAACAGTACCGATACTCCTTGAAGGTTTTCTCTGTGTAGGCCTACTAACTGTAATATAAACAGCCTCCTCCGTTAAGGTTGCCTTCATGAATACGCAAAAATAAGATTCGGGGTAAGAGATGATTTGGAAAAGACAAATGATATTTTTCTTCTGCTAAGATAGCAATTGCGCACGTGAAAAGGAGTAGTTGTGATTACATTTTGAGCGTTGAGTTAAAATTGTTATGCCATTATGAAGTTATCCGTAACTTAATGATAAATGATGATAAAAATATTCATTACTTTCTTTAAATCAGAGAGGATGCATGTGTATGAATATTTCTTGCACTTTAAATATACTCAGATCTACCGATTATTGGCTTAAAGCGCTCTGAGAAGTGTGGTGGAAAGGCGCTACACGAAAACAATGTTTATTCTAAAGATTATGAAAGCAATATAAGTCATTGTTTTTCTTCTTCCTGCCTGGTACAGCTGTCCACTGCTGGCGTATAATCATCGTACCTTGTATTGTTTTTACCGCTTTCAAACACTTTTATATCTTACAACGTCATAAATATCATTGTATCCCTATATGAAGCTGTGGATTTTGAGTGCATAGCAAAGAATTACTGATTTGATCGACCGCGTCAACAATCTCATAAGGCGGCTGTGAGGGCAACTTTCGCTATGAAGTAATGTTTGACGCAGGCGATCGTTCGATGGAAGGTGGGGAAATGTGACATCTGGCAATTTCAGCTCCACTTCCGTTGATGGATGGGCAGAAAAATCAATGCATCCTAACAGGATTACCCTGTCAACAATGAAACCATCTCATCGGTGATTTTATTTGATATCACGTGAAAATATAGACAATGACATAATATGGTAGGAATGATTGAAAGCTGCCAAACAAAATCAGACAAGCAAGTGACACTGACAATAACCTTGTGATTTCCGCCGTGTTGATAGATTCAAACGAATGACCTCAAACCAATTAGGACACTTAAAAAAAAAAAAAAAAAAAAACCTAAAATGATTAATGGGCATTTCTGTCTGGAATTAATGAGATTTCTAAAGGTAATGCTGCCAGTTTTCTGTGATTTCAGTGGTATTAATCAGATTCGTTGATGAAATAGAAAAGGGGATACTTTTCATATTTAACAACGCAATATATGGCCTCGTTAAAAAAAAAAAAAAAAACCAAAAAAAAACCTTGTAGGAACAAAAGGGGAAAGTACCTTCGCTGTATATCAAAGGCGTCCAGCCTTTGATGAAGTAAATCTTACCAGAGCCAGCCGTGCTAGAGTGTACCACGTGGAGCCACTAAAACACAGATACCATGGCAATGTTTGAATTAAAAGCGTGCCTTTTGAAGAAACGTGGTGGCCGGTTATTGTGTTAAATTTTCCTAACAGGGTATTCTTCTGTCGACTCGGACGTTTAATGATCAATACTAGTTAATGGAAAGCACTATAGGGTGCCTATAGATGTGAAGCAAAAATCGTGTAGTGTTCCTTATGCCACATTAACATTTGTCTTAGTGACAAATTAGTTTTTCTTTTCTTTTTTATTTAGTGTAGAATATCCTGATGAACAGATTTCCGGTAGTCGAGTGAATATTGTGACTATATAGCGTAGCATGCATAAGAAGATTAAACACAAATTGTGATGATCTATTTGTAAATGTATACGTTTCAAACTTACATCTAACCTTCATATCAATGTAAAGGGCATGAAAGAATCAGTGGACCACGATTCAGTTTGTGACCCTGTCTGCATGTACAGACAGCCTTTGTGGCTGGGCGCTGGCTAGAAGTATATAATTTATAGCACGGCGTGGACCACAACCCGCGGTACGCGAGATGGACCACGGCCTCGTACCCCCTTTGCACCTCCTGCATGGCTGATTCGGCATGGCACTGTTCGATTTACAGGCGTTCAGCACAGAACTCTTACACAGATTAAGAGTGTAAGAGTTAAGTGGCGTTCAGTCACCATTGTTTATGGCACTCTCTGTCCAGCTGCGGCTGACTCTGGTACCCTTTGACAAACGGGATTAACCCTTTCTGTGCTAACAGACTATGGACAGGGCGTAAAACGCTGTGAGGTTTTCTGTACGAATCAGCACCCGAAGCGCACAGAGGGTTAAGTGCACTCGTCGTGCCCGTACAGAGTTATTGGTGCCCAAAGGGTTATTAAGAAGAGGGTGGTTGCAAAACGTATTAAGCGTCAGTTTTAAAAATCTTAATAAAGTCCATCATCAAAGAAAGCAAAATGAAACCTTTCAAGTGATACCTCACTTGTTACGTGTAAAGGAATATTGATGAAGTTATGATTAAAAACATTATACAATGTATCCCATTCACATAATTTTCTTTGATTTTTAGCAACTTTAATGGCAAATGTCTCAAATTAGCAAGAATGGAGTTTAGTCGTTTTTCCATCAAACTCTTCATATTCTATACGTACCCGCGCTCTGTCGTACATCCACGATGCAACCACCAGGCGACAGTACTGCTTATCAAATGGGAAGTAACGCACGCGCACAAGACAGGACGTTTCCATGACAGCGTGAGAAAACCACGTGACCGTGCCGTCCGCTCTGACGAAAGCCACGGAATGCTCCGGATGAACTGCAGTGGACTTGTTAAACCTGTAAAGAGAAGTTCGTCAAGATGATTATGTCTTATCCTTGATGGAAGTGAAATAGGATCTGATTCGATCGAGGGGTGACGTACCATCAAAATGCCATCACATTGAATTATGTCTGCATCAAGGTTTATTCGAACTTGGAGGATGAACGAGAAGTTCTTAACCAATCAAATGGAGATCACATCCATACCCACGTAGACGTAAACGCACACACACAAAACACACACACACACACACACACACACACACACACACCTATAAGCGATCGATGCTGTCCTTTATAATGACAGTATAAGGATCATTATAGAAAAAGAAATCATCATTAAAATGCAGGAGACAGTACTTTGTAAAAATAGTCATCTAATCAGAAGAACTTGAAGATTGTCTCAATATTTTTCCGACTCGAGATATGCTCGCTCGGAATTTGAAACTGCAGCATTGGAAACATTTAATGGATTTTTTTTTCCCAAAAAGATGATAAGTCAATGACCGCACTTTATGAAATAACCTGATAGTCCTAGAAATCGTTTTGATACAGTAAGCCTCCATAATTACCGATATGTGTACAACTGAATAATGAAAGGTAACTTCGGGGGCATCATTTGTGAAAGAAACCAAACTAAAGTTTGCTTGTTTGTTAGTCCGTGTTGTTTATTTGTTTGTTTGTTTGTTTGTTTGTTTTGGTGGTAGATGTAACCAGCTGACATTTTGAGCTCAGTAATGATACCAACATGATTTATCTCTCTAGGAACTAATTTTTCATACTTACGCGGTACAAAGAGTCAAGTCTGGTCTCCATAGCTTGTCGATGGTGACGAAGAGCTGACTCACGCCGTGTCGCTCGGACTGGTTCCAAACCAAAAATTCGTCCCTCCACATCTATAAGATAATTATCATAAATTTTGAGGAGATGGCCATGTACGTGACTTCGCTCATTTTTTTTTGCACCATACAAAGGAATACATAAGGTGTCACCAGTTTAGGACCCCCACTTTTTTAACCCCGGAAGTGCGTAAGTGGCACTAAATAGAAACCTTGACCTTGAAGTGTGAGCGCGGTAAGGCTTTGTTTTTGCGCTGAAGACTTTTTTTTTTTTTTTTTTGCTTGTTAACTGGTGAAACCCGGAAGTGGCACCAGAAGTCTGAAGTAGGCGCCCCCCCCCCCCCCAATTTTGAAAACGTGGCAACGGCCATGTGTTTTCATGACTTTTGTTTTTTTTATTTCATCAAAATCACTGAATGGTACCTAAATAATGCACGGATTTTGTAAGCCATACATGGTTAGTACAAACTATAATGTACACTGCGTGCAGTCAGTCTACACCATCGTTTTTGTAAACGCTTTTTTTTTTTGCTATTTGAAAGAAGCACAGACGCTCACATAATTTTACAAACTTGCTACTTACCAGTTCAAAATGTCCAGCGAGGCTCAATCGCTGCTGGTTAAGGTCCTGTTTAAGTGTAGAATGATCAAAAAAAAAATGTCCTAACAAGAACAGTCCTAGAAACTCGTATCATCCATACACATGTAGCCACAATGGACGCAGCGAAAGTCATTTCAAGAAAATCGATACTGGACTTGACTTAAAGCATCAAGAATGCATGAGGGGATATGTTTTCCTAAGAAAGCCCAGTTACCGGCCGAGGGAAATCAAAGTGTTGCAAAAATTTAATGTTTTATTTTTTTTTTATACGTCTGAGTATCTTTCAACAATTTGAACTCATTATCTTACAATTTATTATACATTCAATTTGACATTGTCGTATAATTATTTTCTCCCCATACGTTGTCTTTACACAGTCGTTCCCCACAATGTGTATTAATGCGTTGGAACAGTCTATTTATGACATATTGTCAAATTTTGTTATACTTTGCATTGAAAACGGGATGCAGAATAAACTAACTGAACTGAACTGAACAATCGTGACATCATTAATTGTTGTAGAGTTTCTCGCAAGAGAGGGCGGCACATAGAATTAACCAAAGCTTGGAAAAAAAAAAAAAAAAAAACCCTCTTGAGCTTTGTCTGATTTCCTCCCAATTTTTATTTGAATGCTTCACTAATCTTTCTGCGTGTATTGTCTACGCAATGTATCTGAGCAAATTTCTCCTTTTACCTCTCCTGGATGTACTACCATTCCCGGCACAGTTGGCACTAGATTTTGAGCTTTTAATCTTATACTGTTACTACTACCATTGCTGGTCTTTTACCAGGAGCTGCTAAAACACTATAACACTATGACTACTACAACTTTTACTATACACGACTACTGAAAATAGCATTAGTGGTCCTTCTAAGGCACCCCTTTACAGTATATGATAATCATTGCGTCCCTTACGAAAGGTGTTATTATGCATGTTGAACTGATGAATATTCAGACGACATGAATACAAAAATATAACCGGTTTTTGCGAGCTGCATTTACAAAGCTGATACAATTTTCGCTTCGTTAAAGGTCCACCGTAAGAAGATTTGTAAGTTGCAAAAGATGACAAAACAGCTTTTAGTATTCAATGGATGTTTTTTAATTGCTTAAAATGACTTCAAATGGCTTTCATAACATAATAGAATGAGAAACATCAGAGAAACGTGCCGTGCGTGTGGTTAACTGTTTCGGACTACTTACGAATGTGACGATTCGCTGGAATTGAAGTCGCAGGTGGATGTCTACGACGTCCGATTGGTTGATGACGGGCCGGAGGGCGGGATTGCCATAGTGATCGAGGAGCTCCTTAAGCAGTTCCTTCTGAGGAGTCGTCGAGCGATCTAAGGCGTGATCAATGATAAGGACGCTAAATAGGATACAGTAGTGTAATGCATCATTTGATCCTAGTCAATGATGTACAAAATAGGTTAGGTTTTGACTGTGAACAATTTTCTCCCATGTTATGACCTACGACTAACTAACCTTTTGTGGTGATCTTCAAGCAGCCTGACTTTCAAAGTGATGTGCATCTGTGTTTATGTGTTTATAAACCCAACGGAGATATATATATATATATATATATATATATATATATATATATATATATATATATATATATAATGTGAGAAATAGTTCCCTGGGTCCCGAACGTACGCGGTGCCGCATTGTTGGATGCATATAGTTGAAAGAAATTGGACTGAGGCGGGACGTTGCTCTCGATCTTAGTCTCCCTTTTATTTGTCAAGCTTTCGGCCCGTCATTGGGCCTTCGTCAGGACCTACCAACAGAACGATTATTATATGAATAACCTGATGTGTCATATAATATGTAATGCAATTTCACATATTACCAATCTTCTCAATCCTTTCCTTTATATACACAAATCAATCATTCAATTCAATACAAATATCCACTCTAACCTCCAATCATCATCAGAATAACATCATATGTCCAAAAAATATATAAATAAATTCTTATATCATAATGCTGCCATATAATAATCATATTGTCTTATAATTCTTAGCATGATGATCACAAACAGAATCATTATACATATATATCATATTCATATGTCTATTTGCATTGCGTATGTAACATGTATATATCCGCATACGCACACATTAATAAATTCTTATATCGTAATGCTGCCATATGATACTCATATTGTCTTATAATTCTTAGCATGATGATCACAAACAGAATCATTATACATATATATCATATTCATATGTCTATTTGCATTGCGTATATGTATACATCCGCGTACGTACACACACACCCACATACATACGCACATATATACATATTCACATACACACACTCTCACATATGCACACACCCACAAAACTCCGGTTGATATAATACTATCTAAATCAACATATCCTGTTTTATTTCGTATATTACCGAAATATAATAGCGTCAACCCTCCAAAATATATCAACTCTTAGATCAAATGTGTAAACAACAACAATTTCTGTAAATTACCTGCGTGGGACTCGTGTGGTTATCGTGCATCCCAGCACCGTGTGCTCATATTCTGTTCAAAAATAAAATAATTACCATTCAATCATTCATAATACCTCTTATTTTGCAAATATAATCAAACATACTCATATTAAAACATCACAAGATCATATTCACAAATCCATCATACGCTATTTTCCATATCTAGTCATTCTTATCCATGCAGTCAGATCAACTCGTGACGCTCAACAGTAATCATGAATCGTGTGATCATACAATAAATATCAACAGAATTTCACAATAATAGTGTTCAATCATAATATCTATTATATTACATATAAATACAGTCAAAAATAATCATATCAGAAATCACAGATTCATACATTTTCCCAAATACATCATTGTACACCATTATACATTTCATTCATATCAAATCACATGAACTTATTACACGCAGCTTTATTCATACATCTTGTGATCGTACAATATATCAGTACATAATTATACAAATGAAATCTCGATAATCACAATATATCTAACCTGAAATTTATTAGGGTGTTTTACCTGTATGTTGGGCTGTATTTTGTCCTGTCTGGTCATGGTCAAGTTTTCTGCTACGGGTGTTTTACTGTAAGTCTGAAGTTAGAGTGAGGGGTTCGGGATAAGAGCTATGTAGGGTTCATTGGTCAACGTTAATGCCATCGGGGGTCAGTGTTTTCAATTTCTTTATCCAGAAGGATTCTCTATGTAGGATTACTTGGCGGGATTTTGTTCGGATTGTTTCGATGCCTGTGATCTTTACATTGTCAATTGAGTGGTCGGGCTGGTTAAAGTGTGTTGTGTAGGGGAGGGTTTTTCGCTTGTTGGGTGTATTGTAGTTCAGTATTCCCTCCCCTCAACCCACCAACGGAACAATGACCGCACCACAACTATCTACGACCACGATCCCCCCACACACCACCTCAGAATCGCTCATGCGTGAAATACGGAAGACATCGATGCGGAAACAAAAATTTCAACTACACCTTAACTTTCAGTAACACTAAATCGGAAATACTGAACTACAATACACCCAACAAGCGAAAAACCCTCCCCTACACAACACACTTTAACCAGCCCGACCACTCAATTGACAATGTAAAGATCACAGGCATCGAAACAATCCGAACAAAATCCCGCCAAGTAATCCTACATAGAGAATCCTTCTGGATAAAGAAATTGAAAACACTGACCCCCGATGGCATTAACGTTGACCAATGAACCCTACATAGCTCTTATCCCGAACCCCTCACTCAGGCTAACTTCAGACTTACAGTAAAACACCCGTAGCAGAAAACTTGGCCATGACCAGACAGGACAAAATACAGCCCAACATACAGGTAAAACACCCTAATAAATTTCAGGTTAGATATATTGTGATTATCGAGATTTCATTTGTATAATTATGTACTGATATATTGTACGATCACAAGATGTATGAATAAAGCTGCGTGTAATAAGTTCATGTGATTTGATATGAATGAAATGTATAATGGTGTACAATGATGTATTTGGGAAAATGTATGAATCTGTGATTTCTGATATGATTATTTTTGACTGTATTTATATGTAATATAATAGATATTATGATTGAACACTATTATTGTGAAATTCTGTTGATATTTATTGTATGATCACACGATTCATGATTACTGTTGAGCGTCACGAGTTGATCTGACTGCATGGATAAGAATGACTAGATATGGAAAATAGCGTATGATGGATTTGTGAATATGATCTTGTGATGTTTTAATATGAGTATGTTTGATTATATTTGCAAAATAAGAGGTATTATGAATGATTGAATGGTAATTATTTTATTTTTGAACAGAATATGAGCACACGGTGCTGGGATGCACGATAACCACACGAGTCCCACGCAGGTAATTTACAGAAATTGTTGTTGTTTACACATTTGATCTAAGAGTTGATATATTTTGGAGGGTTGACGCTATTATATTTCGGTAATATACGAAATAAAATAGGATATGTTGATTTAGATAGTATTATATCAACCGGAGTTTTGTGGGTGTGTGCATATGTGAGAGTGTGTGTATGTGAATATGTATATATGTGCGTATGTATGTGGGTGTGTGTGTACGTACGCGGATGTATACATATACGCAATGCAAATAGACATATGAATATGATATATATGTATAATGATTCTGTTTGTGATCATCATGCTAAGAATTATAAGACAATATGATTATCATATGGCAGCATTACGATATAAGAATTTATTAATGTGTGCGTATGCGGATATATACATGTTACATACGCAATGCAAATAGACATATGAATATGATATATATGTATAATGATTCTGTTTGTGATCATCATGCTAAGAATTATAAGACAATATGATTATTATATGGCAGCATTATGATATAAGAATTTATTTATATATTTTTTGGACATATGATGTTATTCTGATGATGATTGGAGGTTAGAGTGGATATTTGTATTGAATTGAATGATTGATTTGTGTATATAAAGGAAAGGATTGAGAAGATTGGTAATATGTGAAATTGCATTACATATTATATGACACATCAGGTTATTCATATAATAATCGTTCTGTTGGTAGGTCCTGACGAAGGCCCAATGACGGGCCGAAAGCTTGACAAATAAAAGGGAGACTAAGATCGAGAGCAACGTCCCGCCTCAGTCCAATTTCTTTCAACTATATATATATATATATATATATATATATATATATATATATATATATATATATATATATATCTCCGGTACACCGTATATACATACGGTCTACGAAAATGCTGGTCGGTGATTGATCACAATGCAATCACGTGACTGATGAAGCGACAATCGAAATCGTTAAATTGCTTGCAGTGACGCCACATCATGAAATATAATTTCAGAATTTGACTGGTTGCCGACTGGGCTACCGAGAAAATCCATATGTGCATTTAAGTAGACCATACCAATTGTTGCATTATTTTTCTATCGTTGTAATGTAACACTTGAAAGTCCCTCGAGTGTTCCTCAAAACTTAGCGATTCGGGAAAATGTAATCTGTGGGGGAAATATGACTCCTGCGGGGATGTCAAGTATGATATAATTATTACTTCTCTGAGAAGGAAATATCTGTATAGAATATAGATACTTCTATATATTATTCTAAATGACACAGAGATAAACATGCATAAAGAGAGAAAGGAAAAAATGAGGAACAAAAATTTTGTTTCTCATTTTTTAATTAGGATGAAGAAACAAACCAATAAAGACACACAACCATTCCATAAATTACTTACGAGCGTTGCTATCATCCAAACAGGTAGAAGCCTTCAGGTAACAAAGAGCAAGAATCAGAATCGAAACACAAAACATTGTGACTCCAGGGGGGTAGTTCAAAGTCGTGCCTTCTCCAAGGACACGTCCACTCGCTTTTGATGTTTTCCCTTCTTCTTCAGCTCCCAAACTGGATTCATGTTTCATGCCATTTTCTGGCTGTAGAGGGCGACAACTGTGTGATCTTGAAGTGAGTACTGTTTGCAATGTAGGCGAAGAGCAGAGTATGGCCAACCACTCATTCCGCATTAGTATTTTTATAAGCACCATCATGCCTTTTAATGTCTAGTCGATGCTAAGATTCCATAATTGTTGAAAGAAATTAAATCAGGGACGGCGGAACGTTTTTTGAAGGGGGTCTCAAGGGTCAATTACCCCCCCCCCCCATTTTTCTTTAATACCTTCCGGCCCTTGCAAATGTCACAGAAAAAAAAAGTCTTACCGCCTTCTTTCTCTCATACTACGCGACCAATAAGATTGATGGTCAGAGAACGGTGTTTGCATTAGGTTCGTGTATCGCTGCGGTGGCTACAAGTCATGATATCCTCTTACTGTTTGCCTGGAAAACCATGGTAACTTCATAAGCGTCCTGTCCGGATTTTTGTTTTTAATTAAGTGTGCGAGTGAGAGTCGTGTGTGTGTCATTCATCTGATACGGCTAGAATTTGAGGTTAAGCCACTACGAAAATGCTAGCTTGCGCTCTAAATGATATATCCTTGTGATGTTGATTGGATATTTGAGCTAAATTGATTTTCCTTTCGGAACCATGCTCTAAGACGTCGATCACAATGCGAACGTATAAAAGATGTCTAGTCATGATTAGACATGAACTTCAGGAACATGAAGAATGAAAGAAAATATCTGATTAAAGGTTGTTACTTACACGCTTACTTAAGTACTTGCTTACATACTTATTCATTTGTTTACTTACTAACGTAATCACTCACTTACTTACTTACTTACTTACTTACTTACTTACTTACTTACTTACTCACTTACTTACTTGCTCGCTTCTTACTGAGTACTACACATCTATCATCCCTCTTGGGACAAAGGCCATGAACTAGATTTCTCCAACCAGGCCAGTCCTTTGCTAGTCTCTCCGCTGCCCTTAACGTATTTCTATAAAAGTCCAACCTCCAGATCTTATATGAGCCTCATCTTTTTTCTTTTCTTTGGCGGCCCCCGTTTCCTTTCGCCTTTTACACAGCATACAGACTTGTGTTTCGAAGATATGACCAAAAAATACCCTATATTGTATGAGGAATATCAACTTTGAGTTTACGAATCCAGAGTTGTAGCACCTTGAAATGTGAGTACTAGGCGCTGCATACATTTTCATCATTGAAACCATTGTTTTGTTTGGACAAAAAAACAAACTGTCATGCAGGTAACTATGATTGATTATCTCTGCAGAAACCGTTATAGTATCATCAATAATTCGTAGTTGTTTGCTGAAATGTCTCATCCGTCACATTGTATCATGCATTAAGAAAGGATTAGTTATCCGCTCTATACTGGCGAATGGATTATAATGTTTACAGTCTGATGTTGACACATACGATTAATCTTCCTCCCACCTGGCGCCAATTCTCGTTTTCGCATACAAATGTAAAAACTCCAACGGGGGCGGCGCTATTAATATGTTTGTTTGTTTGTTTGTTTGTTTGTTTGTTTGTTTGTTTGTTTGTTTGTTTTTTGGCATTGCTGTGCAGCGGAACCTCCTCGGGACTGAATTTTTCGAAGCTTAGCAGTGTTTTCTTTTTCCGGGTTTTCTTTTCTTTTTCTTCTTTTTCTTTTGTCGATGTCAATGCTCGCTCCCGAGCTAGCCAATTTTATTCCGGTATTTGGTCACGTGATTCCCCTCCCCCCTCCCCCCGGGGAATCTCCGTGCCGCCTGCCAGAGCTCTGATCTCTATGTAAGAATCACACAGATAAGTGGTCTGTACTCAAAGACAGGAACATGCAGTACCCACGTCACGCTCCTAAAATAATGCCTAATTCCATCAACATTATTAGACGTTATCATTCTAATAATGCTTATCTATGATTTTTCGATAACAGGATGACTGTATGCTTACCTACTTATCTCGCTTAATCATGAAATGAAGCCAGTTTGGATAAGCCCTTTGTGTGAGTGGCTGTCTACATAATATACTAAAGAAGTATAACCGCGGATGGCTATATCGTCTACGCAGAAAACATTCAAATGACAGAAATGGATATCGGGTTCTTGGGAATCACTTTGAAGAGCTGGCTAATGTTTATGATATTCTTCTCTACAGGTAAGTAATTCGGTCTTCGTATACTAAGTAACCAAATAATAACAATAATAATTCACAACATTTATATAGCGCGTTATTACATAAAATGTCTCTTAGCGCTAATGTCTCTAAGCGCTATATAAAATCCAGAACGAATCCACCTGTCCCGTTTATAGAGCAATGGGTAAATAAAATGAAAATACAGTTCGACCTCGATTATCCGGTCATGTCGGGACCGGCACTCATCCGGATAAAGCGAATTGGCCGGATATGGGAGACACAATGTTAATGTATATAGCTGCCGTCCAAGCTGCCGTCCCAGTGCGCTGGCAGCTAGGCAGGTAGCGTCCCCCGCAACGGTGGTGTAATCTATGCTAGCCTGCGCAAAATTGTAGTCCCTTCTTCACAAAAATAAAGTATATCTTTATGTGAAAATCATACACGTTTTACCTCATTAGATATTGAGAAACCTATCATGCACATCTTATGAAACTAGTGAAATAGATCCATGAAAGTCACTATTTTTTCTCAATTTTTGGATGAAAAAAAAAAGTCCTTCACTGCGTGAACGCGTCTGGATAATAGAGATTTCCGGATAAAAGGAGGCCGGATAATCGAGGTCGAACTGTACACAGTTGCATGATATGAATGCATAAGTTAAGTGCTATGTATGAATTCATTCAAGTTATTTATAGTTAAGATATTGGTGTGAAAGGGAGTATGGAAGGAAGACCTTGAAAAACATTACCCAATTTAGATACAACGTATGATTATGTCAAACGAATTTTCGTTATTTGGGGACAATTCATAATACTATCCCTCCTTGTTTTTGTTTGTTTTGGTTTTTTTTTGTCGTTGTTTTTTGGTCTTCGATAGCTTTCACAGAATTGGTTACATCAAAGATATTGCTGAGCCCATAATTATAGTGCCAAAAGAAGTTATTTTAAGCAATAAATCGATGAATATGGTTCAGCATCATAAAGATATGCACTGATGCGAGCTATACTGTATTGGCCTTAGTCCGTGGATTTGATCCTAATTATCTATTTCAATTTCAATTTCAATTTATTTCATACTTCTCGTATATATCAATATTACATCAAAAGTAATAGCACAAGTTCTTGTACCTTGTCAATGATATACAAAACAAACAAACAAAAACAATATACAATTGTACAATGTACAAGGTATACACAATAGTTATGATGAGAACTGGTCGAAATCTCGGTTCGGGTTGTACAAAGAGAAGTATGACGGGACCTGTGAAAGCAAGCTTGTTTGGCTGTAAACCCCGAGGAATCAGTGTTTGTGAAAGAGAAATAGAGAACGGATAAAAGTTAATAATATGCATATGTATATACCTTGTAAATGCAATTATGTTGTTACTCATCATCACATGTATTCTGTTAATGTACGTTTTTTGAAATTACTACAAATTTGTTTTGTTTATGCATTCTATACAATTCCTCCTGTTTATTTATAGGAAATTAAAAAATAAAGTTGAAAGTTAACACAGGTGATTTGATTATGCCGAGTAAGGGAAGCAATATTATTGCTCATTAGCAAATCTGTTTTTTTTTTTGCGCTAAGTATCAGACAAGAAATAGATGTGATATATAAGAAGTAGAAATTAACAAGAAACACACGACTGTCGTTCGCACAGCCTTTTCCACGTCAACGAATTGTACCGTCCGTTGCCCCGTCATGCTCCCGCCCAGCCCACCGATACCACCCCCGTACCCGACCAACATGACTGATGAAGTCGAGGAGTCTTATTCAAGTACCACGACACCAATATTTACCGAGGGTAAGAAAGACAAGATTTTTTTTTCTCATTAGTGCAAACATTATCTAACGCGGTTCTTTCTTGATTGATTTATCGCGGTACAACGATGTGCCGCCAGGTTGATGCTGTTTGGTGATGACGGCTGGTCGCCCGGAGCGACATACAGTAAAGTTGGGCGAGATCATTCTGGTGCATAAATGTGAGATATTACTATGGATGATGATATGATTTACACCACAGGATTCTGCTGATTCCCATGGTGAATGATCTGTGAGTATCAAGAGATTGCAATTATGCAGGTTCAGAGTTTTTTTTTTAGAAATGTTTTCTGTCTACCAAATCAAACAAAACTCAATTAAATTTGATGAAATTATGGTTTATCTCCGTTCAACAAAAGGATAAAATTCAATACAAAGCATGATTATATTCACAAATAGATGTGAGAAATATGTTTAGTTGCAAGAAGAATCATAAAACATATAATACAAAATATATGCACAAATGAATTGCATAGAAAGGGACATAAGCATACTTGACAGATAACTAAATATGAAGGAAAAATTGACACACTAAATAAGAACAGCTGGTAGAACGTGGACCAGTTAGTGAATTTTTGCTCTTTGAAAACTTGGTTCCCACTTCAAGAGTTAAGCGTCTTATACAGTAGATAGATGACGTAATTTTAATCTGAAAATCACTCTCAACTGACTTCCTATTGTTCGATCACAGAGCCCTCCACAGCTACTGTTTCTGATCATCCCGCCGTGGTAGCCACACCCACCCTGCAGTCCCTCCTTGAAGCGAATGTCTTTCAAGACACCGAGAGAATCCGTAACCATGACGACCGATGCAGCGACCAGATATGTATCCAAGGTACCCCGGTCACTTCAAGGTGTGAAACTGCTCGGGCGGATTATCGACTGCTGCCCTAGATGTATATCATGCAGCAGTCAATTGTGGCAATCCATATAAAATGTATTCCGAGCATTGATTCAGTACATTCTGGATATGAACTTGTACTGTATAATAGTTTCAAGGAGACCCGCAATATAGCACTGAACGTCGAATAGGGAGGTGGGAATGATTTCACGAAATCTAGGTAGCAGAATGAATAACTAGTACATCAAATGAAGTAAATATAAGTTCTTGAGCTGAGAAATTGAAAGTCATGACTGATAGATACACAAGGGTAAGAATGTACTCACTCTTCCCTTTTAGGCGAAATTCAACTCTCATTATTTATGTTTACATCGTGTAACACATACATGATATCCCTCCTGCAGTATTGTTTGCTTGCTAGCTTGTTTGTTTGTTTGTTTGTTTGTTTGTTTTTTGTTTTTGTTTGTTTGTTTGTTTGTTTGTTTGTTTGTTTGTTTGTTTTTTTTTGGGGGGGGGGGTTTGCCCGTCTATAGTGTATGTGTGTTAAATGGTTCAATGAACTTTGGCATCGTTGTTGTATGAATTTTGAAACATTGCTTTCATCTTTGATTTGGAGAATTATAACTACAATAGAAGTGGATAAAATTCGTGGATTGTCCTCCTCTTAGTCTTTGAATAGGATATGGAGAATTAAACAACAGTAACCCTAGCATTTTCAGATAATCTAATTTTTCGTATTTTTCGTATTTTTCCATAAGCTAAGACTTTTATCTGGGAATGTAGTCAAAGGAATCTAATTTTATCAAGAGAATACAACCGTGAACAACCGATTTGTAACACCTCATTGTTACACATAAATCCTCCTCCGTCTGCACGCATTAAAAACCTAATCATCATTCTATGTGTTAAATTATTGTCTGGGGATTCAATACTTCGAGATCCCAAGAGGATGTAAACCAATATAACCATTGTCTAGCAACAGAGAGACTGATGGACTGATTAAAAAAAAGAAATAGAGTGAAGTCTTACCAGCCATTATCACTGCGACTAGCGCTCTGATTTTAGATCTAGGTCGAGTGATATTGGTAGGGGCATATTATGGCGATTGAGAGGACGAAGTGACCGCTCTCGTAATTGGTACTTTCCATCACAGTAAACTGAGTAGTAAGGGACAGTAATCGCTCATTCCTTACCGGCAACCACCCCACATATACTTTCACGTAATTTATCTCTAAAGTTGTCCGCTGGTGTTTAAGAGAAGACGCCTTCGGGATATTTTCTCCATTGCAGTAAATGGAGCATAAAGAGGAAAATTAGGTGAATGAAACTGAACATAAAAAAAAAGAAGAAGAAAATTGGGGTAACGGATAATCAGTGAAGTGCAAAACGATGGCATAGAGTATCGTTGTACCCTTTGCACACAGAGGAAGCTACATGTATATGGATAGATAGATAGATAGATAGATAGATAGATAGATAGATAGATAGATAGATAGATAGATAGATGGATGGATGGATAGAGAGCTATAAAGATAGAGAGGGCCATATAATATAGATAGATAAAAAGATAGGTAGATAGATAGATAGATAGATACATACATACATACATACATACATACATACATACATACATACATACATACATACATACATACATCTGGTAGATAGAAAGGGAGGGGATAACTAGAGAGATGGGGAGAGCGTGAGAGAAGCATAGATGGCGAGAGAGGCTGAAGGGGAGAAAGAAGAAGAAGAAGAAGAAGAAGAAGAAGAAGAAGAAGAAGAAGAAGCAAGAGAACAGGCGGAGTTTCGAAAAATGATGGCGCTCAGAATACTAAGAACGAGAGATATATCGACAATGAACCCCTTAACTTCATCTAATTTTGTTGCAGTACCACAGAATAGAATATTGTCGGTGTCACAACGTCATAGTGTATTTCATTTTTCAATATGACAGAAGCCAATATTTCCACGAATCGCCAGCCAATTAAATGTAACAAAATCGTCAAATATCTTGCATAAAAGGAGACTTTCAGTATTCATTTGTTTTTATTGCATCTCCTTGCCCTTAACTACTGTACTCATAAGTCACACACGGAGACGGAAATTGTCAATATCGTGTCAGTTTTCGGCAAAAAACAAACAAACAAACAAAACAAAATAAAATAAAACGTAAAAAGAAGCCGACTGTACCAACTTAGTCATGTAATGTTGAAAAGCTTTCTAGTCTATAGGCATGAAAGATCTCGCTTCATTTCTTGCAGGTAGCAGGCTGTCAGCAAATACACATAAACACACAAACAAACAAACAAACAAACAAACAAATGCATTAACACGTACATACAAACGTGCACACACACTACAGCATCGTTTATACACCCAATAGCAGGCCTATAATATACAACACTGCGCAAACACACACAACACACACACACACACACACACACAACGTGTACACCAAAACAAACAAACAAACATGACGGGAATAAAGTCCACGTCCTTGTCGGAGGTTCATTACAGGAGATCAGCAAGAGTTCTGCAGACGATATTCCAGTAATGGTTGTATTATCATGAAAGTATCGAAGCGGGACGCATTAAATCTGCTGCTATGATTGCCTTAGCTCCCTTTGAAGTATGCCGACCTCTGCATGATCACACACACACACACACACACACACACACACACACACACACACACACACACACACGTTCAAGTTATTTGAAATCAACTGAGTTCAATGGTTTCTTCATTGGTATGATATCGTATATACATACCATTTAAACCGCCTGGACATTATTGCTGGAATTGCATTTGATCTTTGAAAATCTAGTAATCACAGTAATTCTGGAGGTCGTGATTCGAAGAGCGTATGGATTCTTCTTCGATCAAAAATAAATGAAGTTTAAGAAGAATATGAAATGCCCTCATTTTGACAAATTTCTTTGGCTACGACATAATATTTGTTAGAGCTAGAAGGAACAGAAATAGGCCAGCAAGCCTTCTTGTTTCCAAGAAATACATTATCATTGTTTTTGGTTTGTTTGTTGTTGTTGGTTTTTTTTTTTTGTTAGATTGGTATCAATAAACAACAAAATTCTGAATACTTTTAGCAAAAAAGCAAAAAAAAAGATACAAAATCCCGTTTGTGGAATAATGCAGATGATCGAGGAGCGTGTGCTTATGGTCAACGCAAACGTTCGTTCTGAGACATGCGGTAGATATGGATTCAAGCCTAAAAGAAGAACAACTGAGGAAGAGGCAGTCATTATGTAACTTAGACGTCTGTACCTGAATACCCACCCGAAGATTTTGTTTGTAATAATTCGGTTTGGTGGACTGGCGATGTCTTCTGCACGGCGTTAGCCCATGTATCCTCGAGACATAGTTGAATTGAATTGAATTGAATTGAATTGACTTCATTGTCATATTTCCCAACAAAACTAAATGTAATACATATAACTGGAAAAAAACATCAAATTTAACACATTACAGTTCAAAACATAATTATAAGTAACGTACAACGTATTGCTACAAAACTAAATGCAATGACATCAGGGCGAATTGACAACATGAGGCCATCTGTGAGTAGATAAGGGAACAAAAGCTTAGTTTCGTTACGAATAAAAGTGTGAAATGTGATGGAACCAACTAAAATATAATTATGTGAACCGACGCTTACTGAATCATGCGTAACGTTAAACCTGATATGCTCAACAATCCTGCAATTTGCTGAAGTATCTTTCAAAGGAAAGAGGGAGGGGAGGGTTTACGGTTAAACAAAATTCCCAATATCAACCAGCTCCACGAACAACAATGCAATTGCTCCCTCTCGCGTCTCTAGCACGACATTTCGCAAGAAGATTAATCTCGCACAGAGGGCGTGCGCATAGTTCTCGATGAATGTATTCCAGCAACAACCACCAATCAACGATGCTGACTGCAATACATCAAGAACTGACTTGCGCGTGATGATCAAGCACCTATGAGGTTTTGGATCCCCTAAGGTTTCATATCTCTCTACCACAAAATAAAGAGTTTAACTATGCGCAAACACGCACGCCGAGGCAAAGTTACATGCATACCTGCAAATATTTACGCATTTATCTCAGGTGAATGATTGATTGATACAGATTAGGAATATTGTACAGTTGTATTCCATATTAACTAGGTCCGCTGCTCTACAGGCTATGAAATCGCTTCTCTGGCCATTGCTTATATAAATGCGACCATTCCACAAACTTTTTTTTTAAAGAGAAATCAGTCAGTCATTATTCTTACCTATGTTTTAGTTAACCTCGTGGGGTAGATGAAAGGAGTGGTAAAGCGGAGGCGTCTCTGAAAAGTACAAATCCGGAGAAGAGATTAGGTTTTAAAGGGTGTGTACAGTTCTGGTTGAGGTGAGGATTTAGCTTTTAACGTTTTGCAAGATATTCAGAAACCACTCTATTAGATGTCAAAGAGCATGCAATTCCATGGGGTATCAAAAGTTTATTTGATGAAAATCGGTTTTGAAATGGCTGAGATATCCAAAAACAAGGTGAAACAAAGAGATCCTAATAAAGTTGTGGCTTGTCGCCTTTTATTATTATCACTTTTTTGGATATCTCAGCCATTTGAAAACCAATTTTCATCAAATAAACGTTGAATCCTTATTAAAATTACATGCTATTTCTTATTTGATGAGAGGTTTCTCAATATCTCACTTAGGAATGTGCAAAACATGAATCCCCACCTCAACCAGTACTGTACAGTCCCTTTAAGGTTGTTGTTTGTTTGTTTTTTCAATTTCTGTCCTAAAAGCTTGGCGTCCGGAAGAGACTGTACAGTAATATTTGGCTTTCAGCGGTGCATGCTGAGCGATAATTATAGTTCATAATCGCGCACGTGTATACATCTAGTTGCCCCATCGTTTGCTGAAGTCTTTTTGCTCCTGTATGACACTTTCTGTGGGGATTTTAAAATCTTGTTAGGAATGGGATGAAGTTAATGCGCAATGCTTTGGCGGTGAGCGACAACAAGCGAGCGCAAAAGAGACGAGTATTTGCGATTAAAAGCTTACTTCCCAGATTCACATATTATGGTGATACACCCTCGATATAGAACCAGTGCATGATACGCCCCGGTTCCCGTGTATGGGCAAAATTGGCGAAATGTGTCGCGGGTGATTAAAGGTGTCCGATTACCAGTCATTAGATAATGCGCGTGTCCATCAGTGTCCATCGGCAAATCGGTCACTTGTCATTGACTTGACCCTACGCTATCTGGAGGATTGCACTCTCTCCAAATGGATGGCCCTTCCGGATTAATTATTCCTCGCCATAGACAGATTATCACCGGAATCGGAGGGACCAGATATCTCCGGGTAATCAGAGGCAAGGCAAGGGGAAACAGAAAATGAGCGAGAGAGGGAGATGAATGTATATATATATATATATATATATATATATACACAATCACAATCATATCAAATATCACAAATTCACATCATATCTCACACTGAAAGCCGGCCAGAATTGACGGTTAGATGAAATTTCGAGAATAACGCCATGGGAAGACTTGGTCAGTGTAAAAAAAGGGTATAGGCGAACATTTCAGGAAGAGGAATGAACGTAAATTGATCAGCATTGCACGCAGGAAAGTTTTTTTTTTTTTTTTTAAGTTCAGTGCAGAGATAACAAAGACGTAAAAAAAGAAAGAAAACACAGAGAGAAATTGTACATCCCATTTGATTACGAAACATGATTAATGTTATAAACTTGTCATGTAATGAATTCCAGTGATATATCGGTGATCTTACGTACCTAGCTTTTGCAGATTACATGTAGTATTGTGTACGTGGTATTTGTGTATATGACATTGTGTGCCTTCAAAACCATCGTTTGTGCAATTACTAATGGCGCGTGTTTCTCCCTCGGATCATATCGTAAAAGATATCGTTGCTGTTTATTCTTTATAATACCCTACGAAGTATCTGCTTACTGTTTTGTTCACGTCGTAAAATCATAATTTTGACTCACATAGAGGTGAAGAGAGAAACGGTTAATGGTCAACGGTTGACGGTTATATGAGACAATGCCTTAAAAGTGCTAGTAAGTTGTGACTCTTCGGTTCACGTTGAAAGTCGTAAATTTTGACTCGTCGAGAAATGAAGGTACAAGGCACTTTTGTATACTGCTTCCTTTGAAGCGAAATGGTAACTCCTCTTAAACGGCTCTCAAACGAGGCGTACGCTCTCCGTATTTATGGTCAAATGCCATAATCAAATAGTGCATAAAGACGCCGCGAGCCTCGAGTTGCGGGCGAGTTATGAGATGCTTCCGGGGGACCGCTGCGGTTGCGATGAGCTGATCATGCCCTAACTCCAGTTTCCTTGCACTTTTACCCTTGATGTCCAGGTCTCACGCCTATAAACATTGATACTATACCGTTTTATTTTGTTCTCTTTGTACTCTTTCGCTGAGAAGTAAAAAACTTCACATGCAGTACCATGAAAAAGAACCAGAAAAGAATGGAATACAGGCTTATGAAGGTACCTGGTTGTATTTTCTGGTAGAGACATCCGGACACCGTTTCATGAAAGTTGCCAGTCCCTTAAAAGTTGTCATTCTCGGACAATTTCAGTGAAATCCTTGATTTTGATCGGCTGAGAAGCTCTGGTCACTGATTGGTGCTATGGTAAGAATTATCAGAGACTGACAACTTGTCAGGGCTGAAAACTTTCATAAAACGGTGCCCTTTTTGACTTAGCATGTAAGGATGATTTACGCTTAACTAAATCAGACCTTGTTAGAACCCTGGTGAAGCAGCAGACACTTCAGTAGGAATTGTATTTGAAATAATGAACATCACAACGCACGCCTCGCAAAAAAAAAAAAAAAAAAAAAAAGGAAAGCAGGGCGAGACCTGGCCAGGCGAATTCGTTAAAGGGGATAGCTTCGTGTATCCCACTAAGACATTTAAGAGATAAAGTTAAGTTAAGGAGATGGTATAGTTTTGGTTGAGATGTGGATCGAGCTCTTATTTTTTTGCGAGATATTAAGAAACCACTTATGATATCTTATAGAGCATACCATTCTAAAAGGTATTCAAAGTTTATTTTTATCAAAATCGGTTTTGAAATGGCTGAGATATCCAAAAACAAAGTAAACAAAGCTACACTAATAAAAGGTGGGTCTCGATTTATTAGAATCGCTTTGGATACCTCAGCCATTTAAAAGCCCGTTTTCATTTTCATCTAATAAACATCGAAATACTCTTGGAATTACATGTTCTTTCATGTTGCATAAGAGGTTTGTCATTATCTTACAAAAACAAACAAACAAACAAACAAACAAACAAACAAACATGAGAAACCTGACGCCAGATCTCAACCAAAACTATCCATTCCTTTAAGTTAAGTCCAGATACAGTAATGAACGGAGCGGGAATCATCTCTGAAAAGCCCTGGTGGATGATGCAAATAGCGACACGACATTTGCATCCATCAAAAGTTGCCCCGGTCTTATACTTTCTCCAAGGACTTAGGGTTAGGGTTAGGGTTGGTGATAGGGTTCTATAGGTTTGGTTTGATGTCAAGATTAGGATTACGGGTAGGGTTATGTTTGTGGGCAGAATATAATGTGTGGCCTAGCGTGCAGATATTACATGGGAGCAATTATCGCAAGAGAAACATCAGCAAGAAGACAGATTGCAGGAAACGTTTTCGTAACAAACAGAAAACGTTGTTCTATTGAAGTTTTAATCATCCCCTTCACGACGACGCATTTTAATCCCGATTTGTATTCTTAAATACCAGATATACAGAAATGTGACATGATGGATGATTTATTCTATTGCGTGTTTTTCTCGTTTTTCCAGTGCTTAATTCTCGTCCTATCAAGTACATGTACATAATAATAACACTCAAGCTAAAATGAATATGGATCAAGACGTATTTGGTATATCTGTGTGTTTGTTTGTTTGCGTGTTAATTAATGCTATATATATACGTATATTCACATTGAACCTTCAAAAAAGTTGACAATACGTCCTTGGACGAAAGACTATTCTTAATGTTCGAGATCTCCATGCTGAGGATGTTGGACAATAATACAGTGACCCCTTGCCTTTTGTCTCGACTGCAAGATGGCTGGAACGAGTGTCATCAGACCGGGAAAAGTGGGTGATCAGCACCAATACTCATGGAAGCTGACATTCAAATGGCAGGGACTGCTTGAGAGCTCTCTCAGACTCTTACAACCCTCGCCCATACAACAAATAGGAGACGCTTCCATTCCTTGCACGAGGATTTCTCTATTATGAAGACGAATTCACATATACCTTTTTTTTTTTCTTCCCCTACATTGTGAGTAATGGTTTATCGGTGAAATGATTTTATGGAGGCGAGGGCGGCATCTGCTTGATGGAGATACTCCCATATACTTCTATTTCGGCGACTGACGAATCTGGGTCGCGGAGGGAAGCCATCGTTGTCTGTTGAGCGTGTATCAAAGTACAGCATGATGTCAGAAATAGACTTGAACCAGAAGAGAGAAGCCTGAAGATGGTCCGAGAGACGTTGAATGCGAAGGCCATTCCATGACTTCGAGGGACAATGCTCCATGAACATGTTAACAGGGTTGTTTGTTTGTTGGGGGAGATGGTTTTCCTATGAGCATCAAATTAACATGTGTGCTGTTTTTTATTATTATTTTCTTAGACATGCTCTGGATGTTGATAGTGAAGTCAGCAGTCTTGTCAGCAATAATATTGTGAAACGCTCATGACAGTGCCACAGTATTTATTTAGACGGACCCCCTACATCATCAATGCGCTAGTGAAAATGCTATCAACTTATTATCCGCAACTTGTGGTGTTTTGATATCTCTATAAATCTTGGAGAGCAACCAATATCACACATCAACTTTCCGTAAATTTTGTTTCTAAACGCAATTTATACTTTAAATGTTATATTCCCATTTGATGAAAATTTTCATTTGATAGAGCTCAAATACACCTGCTAGTAAAACGTTAAATCGACATCACGAAGATAAAGGGAGTGCGTCTGTAATCAAATATTTACGTGATAACAAAATTGCTCTTAGCCAAAAAGCCATACCATAAATAACGCTGCAAAAACAAACGAAGGACCAATGAGACCAATAACCGTTATGATAACAGGTTACACAAACACGTAATTGTTAAAATCGTGTTGATGTATTTACAAATACCTAGGCAACCCTGAGAGAAACTCTTTCTATCAACCCTAAATTACACTCTTTGATTTAATCTGTTCCATCGGTATTCACACCGACGGTACAAGTTGTTTTTTATGTGATCTCGGAGAAATATGGTTGTTACTCCTTTAGGGATGGTTTCTCTTCCATTTTTTTTCTTCCCATATATATATATATATATATATATATATATAATGCAATACAAATCTTGACAAAAAGGAGTAATAATCGCTACATACATCCATTGTTGAATACAATTGAGGCTAAATATTCTGATTTTGTGTACTTTCGTCGATTGAGCTTCATGATGAAGTTCAAATGCTTGGTAAAAGAACCTCAACTCTCTGTCAATATTATAAAGACATATATGAACAAACAATGTCTCATAATGAATCGTTTACGGAATGGTGTACTCCAGTAACACTATAATCTGCCTAAAGATACTAAGTATCAAGTACCGTAATTCCTACCAGTTCAGCTTGTTATACTTTGCTCCATAAAATTACGTTAGTGTTAATCTTTTATTCTGGTACTGATATTACCCAAGCTTCATTATTTTCACAATAATCAAAGACTTTAGTACTCAGCATGATGAAGAACAATGCAGATCAGATTTTTCAACCTCAAAACAATACTGAACAAACAGGGGCTTTTTGTTGAACAGTGGCTTTAAAGAATATCATCGCACAGCTTTTACGTTTGGTCGTAGCAACTGTAGTATTATTATTTGTTGTTTATTTTCGAATCCACAATCCAAGCTTCGTAATAACCAAATACTCTGGTATTCAGCATGCAAGTACATGCAAGTATTACATTTTTCAATCTAAAAAAAAAAAAAAAAATGCTGAATGAATGTCATTGATCGTATAATCGTGAGAGCTATTTCACTTTTTGTCCCCAATCTAATAGTCCCGACTTTTGGACAAGGTGAACAGCAAACTCTCTTATGCAACTATACCACACGTCTACTATAAAGGAACAGCCTTCAATAAAGGTAACATCTCCTTCTGCAGAGAGGCCATGCAAAATCCGTGTTAGCTGTGACACCAATCAGTCCATGTAAAACAATGAAGGCAGACTTTAAACTTGAATATGCATTCTTTCAAATCAAAACAGTAGTCTCTTGGGTAAGAAGGCTGATTACGTTACACATAGAAACTTAGAGAGCACGACCATACACAAAATAAAAATAATTGATAGAAGACAAAAGGTAGTTCATTTTCATTTTAAGGTATAATGATTATTGTGACATAGCTAGTTACTGTCGACTGGTTTCATACTTTTCATTAGTCAAACAATAGGACCAACTACCCCCCCCCCCCCCCACACACACACACACATCACACTTCCTTCGACACTTCTGTACACTCTCAAAATCAGTGGTGTAGACAGAGGAAACAGTCAATATAGAGCACAATTTCATTTATCTCCTAATATATACTTCCAGTAATACAAGGTCTGGTTAATGGCAAATCAAACACAGCAATTTCCATGGAAATCAACCAAAAATGAAAGGCCAAAACGCAGTCCAGAGCAACAATCACGATCCCCCTTAAAATACAAACTGGGCCCTCTAATGGCAAGCTATAGATTAGTACGATGATCTTCTACAGATGTCATTTCTTGATTAAACTGTGTGTATAAAATCACGTTACTGCCATTGGGTAAAAGGAAATGTTGGAATGTATCGATCTCTTGTGAAAAGCATGTTCATGTGGTTGGTCCGTGTGTTTATCGTTGGCAGAAACCCGATATTGTTGCCTTAATCTAGCTGTTGGCTATATTGCAAGCATTCAGAAGATTACAAGTGTGTCTGATTGGTTGGTTGTTCGGATCACGTGAACAGTGCAGCCACCTAAAAACTCCGATTTCTCGTAGGCGACATTTTGCGCAAAACCGATGCCCAGCTGAAGTACAAAGTCGCGGAGAGGCCCGTATTGATTGACAAAAGCCTTTTCGATCCCCGGTGAAAGGGATTGCATCTGTTGCGTGCCGTCTGCCGCGACATCTCCTTCGCATTTTGTGATCGATATCAAGTATCGGTAGCTTGAAAGTGGAGAGCTTGGATTGGCGGTCGTGGCGTCCTGTTCGTTCGTACACGGCACACTCTTTCCATTGATTGGCGTCTTGCGCTCGATCCTCGAGACCGCCGTAGACCAATATTCGTGCAGTCGAAGAGAAAACCTTACCCGGATGAAAGCTAGACCGATTGTTTGTCCTTCTGCTTCCTCCCTCCTTCTCTCTCTCCCTCTCTTTCCCATATTGGATGAGACGTTTTCCATCGTGTAAGGGGAATCTTGTGCAATACGGCTTCTGAATAACATCTTCTGCGACTTCACTGTGGTTGAAGCCCGGTTGTCTTTTCCAGGCCAATACGATCGAATTCATCTCTCGTCCACCACTCGTTTTCTCCTGAGAAAAGCTGCTGCACGCCAAGTTCCAGAAAAGTCCGGTAAGTTTTCTCCCTTCTGTTTTGTTTGTTCGTTTGTTTGCTTGTTTGGGAGCACCAGAATCCTCGATACTCTGGCAGAACTGCGGTGTAATGCCTTTTCATTTGGTATGAGGGCAAGTCAGAAAGAGCGCAATAATAAGTCGCTTTCTTCCACTAAAACGTTCAGACAACGCTTCGTTAAGTACCTAATTATCCACTAGCAACCTGATGATTTCTGTACATAGGCTATTGGAATCCTAGATTCATGGGGGATATGGGTTAAGTCGTACGCATTCAAGAGCGCTCTTGCGAGTTGTCTTTCTCTTTCTTTCTCTCTCTCTCTCTCTCTCTCTCTCTATCTCTCTCTCTCTGTATGTGCGTGTGTGTATGTCTGTCTGTCTGTCTGTCTTTGATTCAAGAAAGAGTCTTGTTATCTTTAGGTTTCTCCTATTGCGGAGTCAATCCCTCAGAATGAGAGCTTTTGCTTGCGTTCGACAGTGGACTTTCAAGTACACACTTTTATAAAGACTATACGGTCACTTCGGAGTTCCAGAAGCATTGCCTGAAAGTAGGTGATGTCACAATACCAGACCAGGTGATGTCACAATACCAAACTAGGTGGAAAGACTTGACTGGTGCAAACAAAGAACAGCGTCCGTGATTATTCATTAATATGTGCCCAGGAAATAGAGGCGACTTAATTACCTCCGCCAAGGATTAATGCTTTTTCCAGGGTTGTGTGGCTGTCTGTTTGCAAGATAACTCAAAAAATTACGAACGGATTTAGATATGATTTTCAGGAAAAGTTGATAATGACTCACAAAAAAGATGATTAAATTTTGGTAGTGACCCGGATCACCGTCTGGATCCAGGATTCCCCCCCCCCCCCCCACATTATTTGAAGGATTTTTTAATCACTGAGAAATAGGGTCATTTGTGAATGGCTATTAGCCGGACGATACCATTAATAAGATTCCAAATGCGAAGGCTATGTTTTGATGACCAAGGAATCTAATATTGAAGATGATACACCTGTATGAAGGTAAAACTATCGTTTTGGGAGGACATCACAATATACGTGGGAATGAGCTGCTTGGTGGGGGTCTGCGCTCTCCGAGTGATTTTCTGGTTGTCGCATGTTTTACATTGTGTCATTGCCGTTGACATTTTTGTCTGATCTCTCATATCATCATACGAATATAATCGTATTGTTATCATATTGTACACACATGTATGAATATGATCATAGATATATATACCCTTTATATGTATGTGTATGCATATGATATAATAGATATATGTGTGTGTGTGTGTGTGTGCGCGCGCGTGTGTGTTGATTATGTAGGCCTACATGATACGTACATGCATACCTACATGATTTTATATTTTTTTATTATAATCATGTAAATTTGGTTATCTATGCATACATCTAAACATACATGAGTAACTAAATCATGTGTGTCGTTATGATTATCATTGCTAGACATCAATTTTCTCATCGCCAGGTTTGAATCGACTTTTATTTGGTTTGGGGTGTTTCTGTCTAACCCAGCACATGTAGCGGTATAGTCATCATTCACTGTACCATGTCCATGCATGCATGATGAAAGCGTTATTCCGAGACGTAGTACAGTTTAACTCAGTTTTGGTTCTCAGAATTCATTGGCAACGTTACTCTCTGGATGAATGGCCCGTTTCCTGATCATGCGCATAATGCGACCACCAACTACGCTTCTTCAATTTACAGCGCATTAGTACGCTTTAATCTCGGGACGCAGAGAGAGAAAAAAAAACACCCCACTGACATATGTAAAGCTTACCATGCGAACCAATATGACGTTTGATATATCGTCTTCTTTCCACATTCTTCTTTGTTTTTGTTTTTTTGGCTACGTTCAGAGGCGGATTGTCATTGAATGTTTTGTCGTGAATGGTTATAGATTCCCATCAATATGTTTTAGTTTTATCTCGGCCAGCACCGAATTCAGTGGCAGGTTATTTTTTTTTTTTTCCGCTGCAGTACGGGAAATTCACAAAGTTGGTGGTTGGCGCAGCGAAATTATGCTGCATTGGCATGCAAGGCATCACAGGATTACACATTATGTGTATGCGTGAGTTTGTGTGTGTGTGTGTGTGTGTGTGTGTGTGTGTGTGTGTGCGTGTGTGTGTGTGTGTGTGTGTGCGTGTGTGTGTGGGTGGGTGGGTGTGCGTGTGCACGTGACCTTACTGGGAGTGAAATGTCTGTCCATCCTTTGGTGTGTAGATTCTGAAGCCTGCCATGAATTAGCAATGGTTTGCAATTGAACAGAAAAATACCCGCAGGCAGGCACAGAAATTAAAAACTACAAAAAAACAAAAAAACAAAAACACTTTGCTCGATATTTGATCGACATGAATAATGAATGCATTACCTTTCAAATTTAAACGTGCTCGCTGCATGCACTGTTATCAGTATATTATACAAAATATATAGCCACCCCATAGGGAGACATACCTTGAGAACCTTTTTGAAAATTGCCCTAGTTTTCCACAGAAAATTACTGTACAAACGGTAGGACCATACGTAAACGTGAAAAATAGGATTACATTCACGCCTAATAGTTACAGAAATGTACATAGGCGATGGACTGATGGCCAAAGCATCGTGACTGTTTAGTGGGTGAAAGTAATGTGAACAGTACTGTATATTGTAGAATGCCAATATCTCAAATGAATGTCCGCCCCACTAAAACTATGGCAGTAGTTGGAGGCCAACGAAGAAAATTGACACTGTCATCACTCCACTTTTTGTGACTAGGGCGACAAGACCTCGTGTCTACAAAATGTCAAATGTTCAGGAGAGCAGCCAAAGCACTATATCAAATGGAATAGCCATTCCTTTGACAAGCCGTAGTGGCTTCATTTCTGGAGGTAAGACAGCTAGGATTTGGACAGGACATCATTTGACCGATCATCTGCCAATTTATCCCCGCCCCCCCCCCCCCTCAAAAAAAAAAAAGAAAGAAGTCATTTCCACCAAAATTTGAGATAGAAGGTCTTGTCACCCCAGCGACGTTTCATGCGCCTTGGCAGACCCAATCTGTAAATCTATGGATGAACAATGCTTCTTTGTCACTTTAATAGATGATTCTAATTCCGTATCTCATGTGTACAATATAATGAAGAAGACTGTACATAATCAGTGAAAATGTTAGGCATAATTATCATTACTGCCGGCTTGGGGAACTATGATCAAGTCCCGCATTTACAGAGCACTCAATCCTCACCCTGCGTAGCGTTCCGTACGGCCAGGCTAAGTGTATCTCCGTGGTAATATCTTTACACACATGTTAAATCCCACCACATTAACGTTTACCGTCCTACCACGAGTAGCTGTTCATCTGGGATGGGGAGTGTTTGGGGTAAAGTGTCTCACTCCCGGGCGCAAGTGACGGGGTTGGACTCGAATCCAAGACTTCTTCCTTAAATGACAGTCGCAATCATCTAGGCCAAGACTATAAAGCAATAATATCAACGTTATAAAGATTGAACAAAAGCAAAATCCTTACAACAACAAAGGAGCGGCTGTTTATCCAGCTGTTTCTCATAAAAAGAGTCAGACGAGGCAGTGTTTGTGTCATTTTGTCATTGGTCTTACACAGTCAAAAATTAGCAATCTTATTTCAAGTTGCATAGTGGTTTCGCATGCTTTAAGCTTGTCAGATATAGTATACGCCCCACGGTAAGCGCCCCTGGAAGAAAGTTGGCAAGTATACTTCTTTCACTTCAATTTCAGTTCAGCTCAATTATATCATACTTTATTTCCATCAATAAAATGAAATCCATAATACAATGTGATACATTTATCAATCCAACTGTTGAACAATTTGAAAGGACAAATCATTAAGTGTATGTATATATACGAATGATGATGTGGCGTACTATTTTAGACGATGATCAAGATGGTTATCTGGATAGCACCTCATGTCACAAAGTTGAATTGTTTTCACACAAAGCGTACACAAAATTATACGGTCCTCTGGCTTTGGGGTAAACTTAATTATCAAAGGTCATACGCAGTTTCAGAAAATTCTGATAATTGTCGCTCTCTTTTACCAAAAGGTGAACATACGCCGTAATGCAAGGAAACATAAAAATATTGATACTGATAATTAAGACGTGATCTAATGCTTATCCGCATGTTAAAATTTATTTTCTTTCTTTTTTTTACCATCAATCCCTTTAGATCACTCCTTTAACAACTGACGGGGGGGGGGGGTATAGGGAAAGAGAGGGGAACAAGCGGGAGAAAAATAAAAACAAGATTTATCGTAATTGCTGCCAAGGGATGTTAACCCAAATTCCAATTGAATGTATTGGGAAAGAAATACGAGAACGTTCCCTTGGCAATGAATTCAACGGAAAATTAATCCAAGTATGGGAAATGTACGCGAACAATATAAAGACTAACGAGAAATGAATTGCGGTTGTGTCAAGCGTTAACATTTCATATCAATCAATAATCTACTCTCCCATCGAAGTTGAATTGATATTGGCTACATTAGATTCTACTCCCTCATCCTGTGCTTTCAGGGTCTTTCTTTTTTTATCACATCCTCTCCTTCCCCCCCCCCCCTTCTCCCCTTGTTATTTATTCATTCATGAGTCGGCAGTCATTTTGGGATGTCAGGTGATGGAATTTCCCCCAAAACCAAACTCATCCTTCGGAATAAAAGTCACATTTTGTCTACCCCCATCGATAATAGAAAATTATGAGTGTGAAAAACCAAAGCCTCGTGTAAGTTTTTTTTTTTTACACCCCATCTTCCTCTTCCTCTTTCGAGATCTCTTCTATATTTGCTGTGTCCCATCCCAGCCATCATCCAGGTGGCTGCGTCGCCCCGGGATGAGCACTTAAAAGTGACAGGTCCTGCCTCTCTCCCCCTCTCTTTTAAGATGATTTCCGGCGATTTGTAACATTAGCGGATCCTCTGTAGTGCTACGTGAGCTGTAGTACGTGCTAAGGGAGATAATAATGAAAGAAATTATCATAGTGAGAATGAAAAACAACAGCAACAACAACACGAAATGTTATTGGACGGGCTGAATGGGGGTTTAAAGTCCCGTATATGTAATTGGAGAAAATAACATTTTTTTTCCTTCTAATCTTAGTTTAGTATAAGTATTTTACGACACATGATAATGATGATAATAACAACAACAACAATAAATTAATTTATAAAGCCCAAAACCTCTGTACACATATTCTTCCGCGCTGCAAACGCTTCTGATATACATGTACAGTTAAATAATAAAATGTGTCGTGATTAAGACTGCTACATTTGGGGGTTTCCTTACTTCTAAATGGTAAATCATTGTACAATTTAAAGTTGAACATGAAAGTGCTCGGTCTCCCAATGTTATTTTTGTTTAGCATGTTGTTCAGTCATTCAGTTATTTTTATTTTTTTGGGGGGGGGGCAATAACACCCTGGAGGCTTACAATGAAAATCCCTGACTACTTGAATTTGACGAGCACTGCAGAACCAAATTGTTAATCTCTTTATTATTATTGTTATTATTATTATTATTATTATTATTATTATTATTATTATTATTATTATTATTATTATTATTATCATCATCATCATTATTATTATCATCATCATCATTATCATTTTGCTTACGGGAACCGAGTGAGCCAAATGCCAAGGGTACGCATTTCAAAATGTCCATATTACGCAACGAGTTAACGGAGAGCCGAGAAAAAGAAATAATACGAAGAAGGCATCCGACATCATTTCTAGGTCTTAAAACAACAACAACAACAACAACAACAATAACAACAACAACGGTCAACCTACACTCAGCTTGACGATCCTGACCGTTTAAACTTTGAAGTCACGCTCATGCTCCCACCCCCCCCCCCCCCCCTTCCCACCCCCGCCTGAAACATACGAAGAACCTTCGTCACATCCTGTGTTGCCACCGGTTGCGCTCGTAATTGTCCAACAACATCCGGCGGCGGGTTTCAATTCGGGAGTAGGCCTGCGTGTATGATATGGCATTTCAGTCTTCTACCCAATTAAACATACATTTTATACAATGGACGCATCGTTGAAATGCCATTTTTTACATTAGTGTATAATGATATAATCACACAAATAGATAATTGAAATGCAATAAAATGTTCCATATTATACATTTTTTTTTAATCTTGTTGGTCTGTGGCAATATTCGTTCTTGCATCACTGCACACGCTGACTACCCAACGTTTGCGTTGTAATTGCACCATCGTAGGTCTTTGTATACAGTACGAGATGCGCAATTACAATATCATGTACACATCTTTCCTCTCTCGTGATATCTCCTGAGTCCTATTTCATAAAATGTTATAGCAACTCTTGCACAAGCGAATCCATGGCGTGAGCTGCAGCGCTGGGGGAGGTAATAATGAAAGTATCTATCATCTATCACTACAGTTAAAAGAAACCGCAACAACAACACAACAGAATATTTATGAATTGAATGGCCTGAATGCGGTTTGAAGTCACAAGTTGTTGGGCAAAATCACATTTTGTTTCTTCTTCAGAATCGCATAGCGTAGCAGAAGAATTTTATGTTACAGTCTCACAGTTTCCTGTCTTTGGGCAACAACATCGCTTTCCAAGGGCCGTATAACGTCCTCCTGACTACAGTGTAGGCCCTACTTAATTTCGACAAGCATTGCAGGAACGATTAAAAAAAAAAGAAGAAGAAAAAGAGTGGAATGACATTGACTCATAGTGACCCGAGAGAACGCACTTCACAGTGTCTTATAGGACACAACGAGTTAACGGAAATCCGAGAGAAAACGAATAAGGATAATATAATAATGATAATAATAATAATAACGTCTTATTTACCCAGGGTAGCCTCTTCACTGCTCTACCAGAGGGCCTTGCTCTTATCATTACCCTAACATTGCCAGGTAGCCATTTATACACCTGGGTCGAGAGGGATATAGTGGGTAAAAACTTCTTGTCCAAGGACGTAAGCACTGGGCGGGATTCGAACTCGGGCCTTCCGATTGGGAGTCGCGAGTCTTATCCACTATGCTACAGCGCCCCATAGGCATCCGATGTCATTTCAAGGTATCAACAACAACAGCAATAACAATGGTCAGCTAAGACTCGGCTTGTAAACCAGACAGTTTTGCCCCCCCCCCCCCCCCTCCCCACGTCTGGCACATATTCGTAGAATCTAGATGTCCCATCCTGTTGTGCACAGAACAGTGTTTATAGTGGCGGGCTTAATTTCGAAAAATAATGTCCCATGTAGTCAGCCTTCTACTCAATTATTGCATAACAATACATATTATGACCCATCATCGGGTTTACATTGTCAGAGTTTGTGTGTGTGTGTTTTTTTAACATGATTTTATAATTACATAATTACACAACTGAATGCTAGAGATGCCATAAAACACATTGTGTCATGACATCTATATGAAATAAGTATAGAATGTGTACGTATAGAGGGAGAGCGAGAGAGAGAGAGAGATGTATAACATTAAACTGAAATTTATAAGATCGTCAGATTCTTATCATTATGTTTAATTTGGCTGAAATCCTTACCCTCTGGAGAGTGAAAGTAATTTGTGAGGTTGAAATTTTATAATCAAGGGGGGGGGGGAGGGGGTGGAAACACTAACTTACGTTGCTTCAATCTTCCCACTTGATTTGCCATATTCATGTTGTTGACAGGTTGAATTTTTCTCAGGGATATTTTCCATCAATTTGTCATTTTCCAGTCTTGTTTTGACGGAAATTACGATCGGGTGAAACTACTTCTCAATAAACAGACATTTCCCAGACGGGGGAGGGGGGGGGGCATGTCGTATTGTTAATATTACGCAATTTTCAATTTCCTAAAGAGGCGATTTCCTAAAATAGTCGATGAATGCGACCTATATATTTGATTATATATCCTGCATGTTCTAATATTGGACAGACGGGATGCATCTGGAAGATTGGGAACGCGTTTGAACCTTAACGACAGTAAATCTCGTCTGACAGATGTATAATCACGTGCTAATAGGAGGAGAGGCAGGGGGTTTGGTTTCACCATTCTCCACGAAAACTTTTCAACAGTTCCGACATACGTCATTAATTTCTTCTTTTTTTTTCCAATGGCCTGGAGTAATCTCAACCTACCCTGGTTCCAAAAGATGATTCTATCAATTCGATAGGTTGCGATGGTATGATATAAATATATACGGTGTCAGGCGTGTCATAAATAAATGTGAGAGGTGTTAGATATTCCTGTCGTCCTCAATGTGGGACTGGGTTCCATCACCAATCAAGACTAGTGGATTATGCCTTTTATTTTTCTACCAATGTATATGTCAGCCCAGGGAGATCATACCAACAAGGTGGTATTCTCCGAAGCGTATCCCTTGACCGCCCTTTGGGGCCGGAGCTGCGAGAAATTACCATTTCAGGCAATTCCTAGAAGGTATGCAGGGCTCTATCTGTTTACGACCAACAGAAATACGATGCCCAATGTCATCTTCAGCCCGCTTCTGTCGAGAGAAAGCGGTAGGTATATGTTACCCATGTATACGTCAACCGATTTCGTGTCCATGCGAACTTTATACATTGTGTTCCCATTTTGTTCCCTTGTAATATCATACCGTCCGGAAGTTGAGATGAAACACAAATCTAATTACTTGATATACTCGGGAAGAAAAAGTTCATTCGATACCTTTTCTAATAACAAGGGTAACAAGAATGAAGTGGAAATTGTATATAAGCATATTGTCAAATCTAATGACTTCTCTTTCCGTTCAATACTTTTGTTCAGCTTTAAAGCTTTCTCTCAATCTGTCGGAAGCCAGGAAAAAAACACAAACACAAACAAAAAAAAAGAACAAAACAGAGAATGATTTTCACTACGTGTTTGCATAAACCTTTTTTTGCTGGGCATGTGATTTGAACCCCAATAAAAAAATAAAAGCAACTGTGTTTCTGATCGGTTTCCCGTGCTGGTAGCAGGTGGCGACAATTAGGTTCTATTCTACTCGAAATACATGTAGGTGACCCTACTCTAAAAATCCCCCAAAAATTGATATCCCCCCAAAAAAT
Source organism: Diadema setosum (assembly GCF_964275005.1). NCBI lineage: Eukaryota > Metazoa > Echinodermata > Echinoidea > Diadematoida > Diadematidae > Diadema > Diadema setosum. The sequence goes on from NC_092695.1 coordinate 20,491,803, forward strand.
TGCAATCATATTTTTGCATCGATAACATCCAATATGATTAAACTGTCTGAATGCTATTTAGGGTCCAAGAATAAAAAATCTTATCTATATTTTGCGGAAAATCCGTTCAATTTGGTTCAGTGGTCACAGAGAAAATATGTGAATCGTTGTGAAGCATGTCGTAGATGTGATTCTTCAAAGTTTAGCACTTGGATGCTCTTGGAACTGCATATTAATGAGTGAACACAATGGACAGAACTTGGAGCGAAGGGATTCCTGACATGCTCTACAAAACTCCTCACTTCTCTTTGACCCCTGAAGCAAATTGGATGGGGTTTTCCGTAAAATGTGAGTAATAAGTTTTAGTTTCATACCCTGAAATTGTATATGGATTGATTTATTATTTTTAAAATTATCATTACGGATGGTCCCGTTGTAATCTTTTTTGGGGATATACGGTATATATATATATATATATATATATATATATATATATATATATATATATATATTAATACATATTCAAATGAAGAGCTTGCTTCCAAAAGGCGCTAAATCGGTTGAAAAATGATGGATATTGGAAGCAAGCTCTCCATATATATATATATATACATATATTCTCGTCCTATTGTCTAGTTTGTCAGACGGACCCAGTAGTCACCGGATTATCAATACTAAAGCAAGGGAAGCCATCAATCAAATACATTGTACGCCAATTTTAGTCGGAAATAAGACCGTATACGAGCTCACGCAACAGTACTTCAGTAAAGTGGGTTAGCAAGGTGCACGATGATTGATTCATACATTTTTTTTCTTCTTTTTTTTTAGGTTTACCCTCAACAGGGTAAACCCAATGATTTTGACGCAGACGTTAGAGAGAGAGAGAGAGAGAGAGAGAGAGAGAGAGGGGGGGGGGGGAGAAGAAGCATGCGCTTCAGTCCAGTCCTCAATTTCACATTAACGAGGCCTTTGACTCCATGCCTTGGGACATTTTTGTCTCCGTTGTCCCAAATTTTGAAGAACCATGCATGCGGTCGTGCGGGTGAGAAGAGAATAAGAAACAACGGGAAAAACCGGCCGAGCCGTCTGCATGCGGAGCGTAATCAGAGGAATTCAAATGTCACCGTCATTACAGAGACTCTTCATGAAATCCTAGCTTCAACTTTTTCGACAATTTCTCGAGACAAAAGAAACAAATACCGAGAGAAATGTGAGAATGAGAGAGAGAGAGAAAGACAGTGAGTATTAAGAAAGTTAAATCAAGAAAGTCAAAGTCTTTGCGACAGTCCCGTCAGATGTCAACATTACACAAACACTGCTTTTTCAGTGGACCGCTCGATTTTTTTTTTTTTACCTCCTAAGATAGATCATGATACATAATACAACAAGTTTGGTTTGAAATTGTTAACATCTCTATACATGCATTCAGGTTTGGTTTTTTTTTCATTACTCTATCCCTTCATTCTATTCTCTTTACTACAATGTATTTGCAATCACTCCGCGGACATAGATTAGGTGTCATAATTATGCTGCATCCACGTTACAAAATTATGACCTGCATGCTGCGACATGCTGCTTGTGTGTCTGATATTATGGTGAAAAACGAAGATAAGAAAATGAAAATTCATAGAAGATAGTCATTACATGCTTTAACGATCTACCATAAACATTGATATGTTTATATGCTTTAACAGATTTGAACGTTTATGACTGACGAGAATAGGAAAACATTCAACAGACAGGCGTGTGAGAATACTGAGTAGATAACCAGTTCGTAATGGCTTGTTAAAGCACGGTGATATCTATTCATAGATTTCGTGATTCCTGCAACATAATTTTCCAAACTTTTGCGTGCCTTTACTTTTTTTTTTAAATCCACATAAGCGTCATTACGCAACTCAGATGACAAATAAAATCGACCATCTTTCAAATTTGAGCCACCACAAAGTGCCTTTTGTGTGAATTGATTCTGCATAGAATATGTGCGCCGCAGATTGACATCTTTGCTGGATTATGTTACCCGAGGGGTGAAGTGAGAGTACAGTATGTATGACCCGTATTCCTGTGTCCGGGGGTAATATTACGTCATAGTCGTTTATACTACGACATGGTTAAAAAAAAAAAGCGCGAAATAAAAACACAACTGCTGATTGCCTGTGATCATTGCGAAACAGAAACGAATTTCCCTCAGTACAAGTTTGACTTTTTTATGTGCGGATAGGGAAAAGGCAGATGCTATTTTCATGGTGTTTGCATGGACCTGTTTTACTCCATAGTCTTCTGTCACGTAACACGTCTTGTATTCGTTTGTACAAGCCTGAAAGCAAATAAGAGATTTGTAGCTGACTTCCTTGCGTTAATTCTCCTCTTTGCGCATTCTTTGACTATATAGATAGCTTTCTTCAAGGAGCACTACCAAGAGCACGTCTATGAATATGTACAGATATTTCAAAAGCTCATTCCATAAAACCGCTTAAAAAAATCGCAGCCAGTAGCAAGTGCTACTCACATGATAACTGAAAAGCAACAATGAATTAGCAGACGGTACACTGCAAAAAGTCCGGTGTTAAATAGTGAACACCGAGCTGGTGTTAAATTTTCGGTGCTCATTTATGGTGTTAAATTAACACCTCCGGGTGTCATTTCCAAATTTTGAACTGTTTTTTGAAGAGTTTCTTAGTAACTGCACTTCTTGTTGATTTTTAATTTAAACAGGACGATCAAGAATTTTACATTAAAATACTAGATTTTTGAAAAAATGTGAAAATAAATTTACACCAAAGTAACACCAGCTGGTGTGGTCTCTTATTGAAGCTGGACGGGTGTTAAACCATTGATATTAACACCAACAAATATCAAATCAACACCATGTGGTGTCATTTTTGAATTAACACCAGTACAGTGTCAAAATAACACCAGGTACAGTGTCAAATTAACACCACGAAGTGTCAGGTGAACACTTTTCAACACCATCACAGTGCATTTTTAACACCTGTGGGTGTGGTCCTTTATTGAAGTTTGATCGGTGTTAGATTTAACACCCGTGGTGTTAAATCTAACACCGATGTTTTTACAATGTAACTTGCTCGTTGTCATGGTCGCTGTAATCGTCGTAAATTGCTATTGTTTCAAGTTGCTGAGAGTGACAGCCCGGCAAACCTCATGTGGAAATTCAAGGGTAGATATAAATTTATTCATAGAAAGAAGGAAAGACGGATAGATATAGACACATAAATAAAAACAGACAGACAGACAGACAGACAGACAGATAGATACATGTAGATAGATAGATAGATATAGATAGATAGATAGATAGATAGATAGATAGATAGATAGATAGAGCTAGACAGATAGATATATGAACAGATAGATAGATAGATAGGTAGATGGATGGATAGATTTCATCTTATTTTCATTTCGTGTATTTCGTTTCTAACTAAAATGTGATTACGATAACTCAATTGTGCACAAATGACACAAAATCAGCACAAAATGAATGTAATCAAGGAAAATGCTGTGAACTGAAATACACTGAATATCATGACTTTTCTGACAAATACCAAATCAAAGTTGTTTGAAATGAAGGGAGCTGTTGAATTTCAGGGCTTGTAGTTGCAGTCTCGTCATAAAAACACAGATGGATGGATGGATGGATGGACAGAATTTTTAGATATAAATAGTGAAAAAGAGAGAAAGGGGAGAGTGAGAGAGGAACATCTTTCGCGATCCGTAAAAGGATATTAGAATTGTATATTATCTCTTATTCAATTGACACGAAGTAAATTATGCGTTGATTTATCCTTTGATAGTGACAAACAAAGCAAATTATTTGCCTGTAGACGTTTAATCTACATGGTACAATAAAGCACTGTTCTCATATTACAGATCAGAAAGATACCCCCCAAAAAAATCGTTTACGAATTGAGTCGCTTGATTAGATTTCGTTAATATGGTATAGACAATAAGATGCTAAATTGCTTACTTTTTCTATGTTTGCTTTAAATACGTTCATATTTTCATTGCCCTATTCAGTATTTGCAGGGTAATTACATTTTGCACCCAAGATTTAATCAGCTGCGAGGCATTTGTTTTCATGGGTCTCATAAGGAAAAAGTTTGTCTTTCATATCAAATCAATTTCCAGTTTGGCCCGGCTGTGTAAGCGCAAAAGAAGATAATCATCAGGCTTTCATCCGCTTGTGAAAGCCATGTGATTTATTCACGCCTCGAGGGGTATTTTCACGAGGAAAAACTAGATTAAAAATAAAAAAGCAGAGGCATTCACCTTTACCTACACACTCCAGAAACTTCACCTCCCTTACCAATCCTTTTTAAGTAAAACATCGATTTGTCCTTGAGTTGAATTCAATATTCTGAATTGTCTAAGATAATAATGCTTTACAGGGGAAAAATATAAACACACTTTCTAGGTTAACCGATGATATACATATATATATATATATATTCACTAAACGAATCACTAAACGAATCGCTCTCCAAGTCGAAAGACTTAAAGATGAACAAAAAGAGCCTCCAGCACTGTAAAGGACAACCAAAAGTAATAATGATGACAAAGATAGCTTGCGTTTCATGTCTTAGTTCCTTGTATTCATTTGGTTTCCAAAAGGCAAGTTTATTTTTGGAGCCATTCCCTAGAGACTGTGTTGCAGCTTCAGCTTGGAAACTGAGCGCTGGTGATTTTTTTTTTTTTGTTGTTGTTGTCAAAAAAAAATGATATGAAGATTGCAACATTGTGTTATACAGCTTTAGAGGAAGACAACACTTTTGTAGTCAGATAGTGGCAATGATTGATTGTATCTCAACAACACAGAAGTTAAAGTTTCCTGCTTGTTTGGCATTTTCACGCTAATGTTCCTTCTTCCAATAATTCAGCGTAGATATGTCAAGAGACGATGGAATATAGGGCACCGAGTTCGTCGGGGAATGGTAAATATTTAATCAAACTGACGGTCAATTCATTAAGGCAACGCTCTCTGTTCGCTACCATAATACTACAGCAGATTCCACTCAATTGGAAACACTGCGGAGTGTGGCGTTGTGTTATCAAAAGCTGCTACAGCACTTTTACGCCGTTTTATCAAAATGATTTTGTCCTCTCCGATGAATAGAGAAGCCAAAGTAGTCGACACTCTTCACAGAATGACCACACCCCCTTCACACTCCACAATTTCTTCTTCTTTGGCTTCAGAATATACACATCTTTCCATTTTGCTTAAAATCATTATATTGCCCACTAGTTATTTTGGTGTCTACGTAATTTTGACTGTCGAGCTGAATCCACGCTTTTCATTTACCTAGTTAATGTAAATTGTCAGAAATGTCCACTTGAACGAGATGACCCAATGTCAATCTAAATCTTGGCTTTAAGCTCACTTTTGCTCACGTGTGAGTGTGCGTTTTGTGTGTGTGTGTGTGTGTGCGTGTGTGTGTGTTTTATTGCTTGTTTATAAAGGTATACCTCACAGGGATATTATGAACCGGTTCCAGATCAAGGGCTGCAATTCTCAAGACGATAGGATTCGATAAGGTTTCCCCAAGCTCTGAAGCAAAAAGCTTAACGAAAGTGGAAACGGATCTCTGAAAGGGACTATTGCGTGACTAGCACCGATGTTTATGTTTTCAGTTTCACATGTCGTATACTCGGCACAAAATGTCACACAGGGGCAATTCTCCGGGAAAATTGACTTTTAATCTTCCCCGAGGTGTTGATTGGTGAAAGTATATTGATGAAACTTAAGAGATGTCCATGATTCAATGTTGAGGAGATTGTGTTCTTTATCTCATCTAAAACGACTATGGAAGTCACTACAGTAGTTTTTCAATCGATGGAGTTGATGGGTTATCACTCTATATTAACGTTTTCCAAATCCAGTCTGGAAAAAAAGAAACTGGCAAACTTTCACACAAAATTAGGACATGTCGTTTCAAGATATTCAATATCAAATGTCGCATTAAATGTTCCAGATTTGGATTATTGATGCGCGTACGCATTGCATGCACAAATCATTGATGAATGGGAAACAGGACAATAGGATACATAGACAAGGCGTCACAAACATCATTCAATATCACTTTGTCTGAAAATCCGTACGAAATGCAAACAATTAGCACAGTGAAATGGATCTTTGAGAAAATATAGTAATGTAGAACTGCAACATTAACTGCAGGGGTATGATTTTGATCATGGTCTCTTCTTGGTTTAGGATTGATCTCTGAAAAAAAAAAAAAAAAAACGTCCTTGTATTCTCATCATCCTGGCATAGCTAGATACGTACCCGTTTGAGAATATCGTAGGTTTGTAGCAGCCATGGTGACCGAAAGCTAGGCAATGATACTGAAATATTAGAAGATAGCCAAATCATAACACTTTTACAACAACAACAGCAACAAATCAGAACAAAGGACAAAATATCATTCTTGCCACTATTTTCCTCAATCAGCTAAAAATCCTTCTGTAAAGGATGACGAAAGCAAAGCTGCATGTAATGTTATGCTCTTGATTTTGTTTATCTAGGGCAAGTGATGGGCATGATCATGAATTTATTATAAATTGGTTAATGAATTGATAAACTTCGTGGCTAAAGGGATACTCGAGTAATTTCAGACATTTGCTCTTACGTGTCCGCGTCTTGCAAGGTAATATTATGATCAATATACTCGAAAACAAATCAAGGCAATCTTGTGATAGTTGTTTAGAAAACATGCCTTGACTTGCTGTTTTCCATCTGTTTTTTTTTTGTTTTGTTTTTTTCATGTAACTTGAATTTGTCATCTTCATTCTGGTAGCTTTTTTTATTTGGGAGGGGAGGGTGGACAGAGGCTTTGTGATGCACTGTGTGTGTAAGGCAGTGCATTTTAGTATAGACGAGAAAGCATGATATTTCTTTCTCACGAATTCCAGCTCCATGTTCAACCCACTCTCCGAAAATAAAACATGGGAAAATGTATTAGTAAACTTGATTTATCTGTTTCTTTGAGGGGTGTGTTTTTGCATTTGACTGTACTTTGAATGATTTACGGAAACGATGACGATGTTTGTTGTATGGTGAATATCGACTGATAGATATGGGTAAAACCAAAAGAGCAAGAAATGACAGCAAATACAAGTTTTACATATATCACTGGCAAGCACGCTACAATATTTCCATATCTACGGAAGATATCAAGCGCATGTTCGTAAATGTTGCCGACATAAGTTTGTGTGAAGAGATCTGAACTTACTCCATATATTGCAATGTATTTCCAGTGTTCAATGCCTTGTAAGTGTTTTAATATGTGATTATTTTAACACGATTTCTTACTTCGTTTCCAACTCACTCCCCCCCCCCCAAAAAAAAAAAATATTAAAGAACAACGATACAATGAACTTGATTCATTTATTCCTTTGGAGTGTGTGCTTATGTAATTCGACCTTAGTTTGTATGTTTTACGGGAACAATGACGATGCTTGTTTCAAGGCGAATATGGAAGACCACAAAAAGTACAGAAAAAATGGCAACAAATACAAATTTAACATATATATCACTGGCAAGCACGCAACAATACATCCATATCTACCTAAGATATCAGGGACATGTTCGTAAATGTTGCCGACATAAGTGTTTGTGAAAACATCGGAACTTATCCCATGCATTGTGATATATTTTTCAGTGTTAAGTGTCTTGTAAGCATTTCTGACATGATTTCATACTGTGTTTCCAACATATTCCCCGTAAAGGAAATATAGGACTGGGAAATAATAAACTTGATTTATTTACTCCTTGGGGAATGTGTCTGTCATTTGACTCTACTTTGTATGTTTTACGGGAACGGCATTTGTTTCAAGGTAAATATCGAATGGTATGTAGATGCCCGACAACCTAGAATGAAAAAAAAAAAAACACACCACCAAATACAGTTTCACATATCAACATTGGCAAGCACGCAAAAAAAAAAAAATACTTCCATATCTACCAAAGATACCAAGGGCATGTTCGTAAATACATACTGTATTGTCAAACTCGGTTTGTGTGAAGAGATATGAACTTCCTCAATACACTGTAATGTATTTTCCAGTGTTCAGTGTCTTGTGAGTATTTCGCAAGGGTGGGGGAGGGGTTATTATATGACAACAGTCAGTAACAACACACGATCATGTAGCCACTTTCGTTTCCCACCTTAAGTGGCGTGCCTTTCGGCAACCAGTTAGCTTTTCGTGACAGTTGCCCATTAGGGATGGATATCATTGCGGGAAATATTTCCGGTGCCTCTTCACCCCTACCCTGCCCCCCCCCCCCACCCCCGCAAGAAAATAGATCTACCTATGTAACTGTACAATATCTCCGTATGACGCGGTCCAAATGAGAAAATATTACGAGAAATATATGAGAATATGCTACCAGTATGCAGTTAAGTCGCGAAGCGCCAGTCACGAATGAAAAACCTCTTGTAGTCAATGTTGTTGCTTTTCTTTCTGGGGAAGAATTCTAAAAATCCATCTCAGTTCATATATGATATAACAATATAACAGCAGACATGTATTGCTATCGAGAAGAGTCAATACCCTTTATCTGTCTAAACTCATTGCGCGTATAAGTTTTGGAGTAATAGAGACCTAGGTGTTCACGAGAGAAGAAGCGCGCCATTTCCAGCGACGCTCTCTTAAACTCGATTGGACGACAATTTATCTTGCCTCGCCGAGAATTGAATGAAATTGTATAGCGGAAGCCGTGAGGTATGCTCAAATCGAATCAAATCAGAAGACTTGATCACGCATGATCAATCGAACGTCATTTTGTGTGTCTGTGTGGTTTCTGACAAGCTGAATCTCTCCAAAATGTGTGCGGCAAGGGATTTTATCCAGAGATGATACAGCAGAGATGAACTGAAACAAATGGCTGTAGTGGAAAAAAAAAAGTACTTGCGTGTGAGTAAGGAAGCTTAGTGTTAACAGCTCACATGACATTTGGCTTGCATATATTCTTGAATTATGGCTTCAAGATACCAACGAATCGTGCAAGCTATACCTATGCCACTCACCTTACATTTAAGCATCTGAATGATGCACATGGTCCGCATTACTAACATCTCCTTGCATTAAAGAAGCCCAGTTTGTGGCGTAAGGTTAAATGCCTTCAGGCTTTGACATACAACGGAATATCCTCAGCCTACGTGATGTGCATGTAAAGGTGAAAAAGAAAAAAAGAATGCCGGCGAAAGGAACTCCCTTTAGTTCTGTACCGCTGTTCGAATCTCGATTAAAATTTTCCATAAATCCCCTTCGTTTCGGTTTTGTTTGTTGGCTTGCCAGCAGGGAATGAAACATTCACCCAAAATATAGAAAAATCATGATCGAGGGGAAATTATCCCCAAGTGTTAGAAAATGAGCCCTACCTCCTTGTATTGCATTATTATCAACACACACACACACACACACACACACACACACACGTATACGGCGCTACACATGTATCAGTTAAAATCAATAATGAAGACATAGCGCCGCACCCACATACCACACAAGAGTGTCGCCACCATATTTGCTACGCAGTGCGATGGGATTTAAAATGCAAGCAAACATTCTTCAACACTCAACATCTCATGATGTATTTTAACGCTGAACGCAAACAGTTCCTAGATAGCAATGACGTATAGATTTAAATGCTTCCTCACAAGACCTCAAATGCTAATTTCTGAGCCTGGCAATCTCTAATAGCAGGTGGCAAAATGTGGTCCGCTAGCAGTCACGCTACACTTAACACACGATAATCGGCCATCGCGTTACGTCACAAGGTAAATACAATTAGCCCAAAACCTCGCGCGCCACCATTTGTCCAGCTTTTGATCCCAGCAACCAAACTCTTTCCGGGCAATCGATATACAGCCCACTATCGATGCCAACAGCATTTGGATATTTTTTTCCTCTTTCTGCGGCTATATATTTTAGGGAGACCCGGGATTAGTGCAAATTATAGGCCCACAGAGACGAAAAATTGAGGTAATCTGGAATACAAACGAACCATCCCTAAATAGTTCTCGGTAAATGTCATAATGTCATCGCAAATGTTGCTCATTGCATTGCGGTCCTTCCTAGTCAACAATACTTTCAAATTTTTGATGTTTGACGCAGTGATATTTATACGTGTTTTGCCGGATCGAGTCTGACGTAGAAGATGGGATTTTGGATTTTGAACAAACAAAAAACATGAAATCAAAATCACAAGCCCGTCACAGCGTCAAGTGCAAGTGCAGGTGCATAGATGTGTAAACTGCGTCAGTTTCATTCTTTCCTCCCATGTGACAGTACCTGGTTCGAAGAGAAATTAGGCGAGATAGAGCAGCTACTTTTCACTTCTACTAAATGGCTACTTTTCGTACACACGTTCTTTGTGATATCAAACTCTAAACGGCTTGGTTGATTGAAATTTAAGTTTCGCACCTTTGCAGAAAATCTGACTTCTTACTTTGCAGGCCGAACTCTGTTAATGTGTTTCTTTTGGATCTCTTTGTGTGAAAAAAAAAAAAAAAATGATTTTTCCATGAAACAAGCAAGCTTGACTTGCATGGAAGGAAACACACGCGTGAGTCGGCATTTTGTCGTCAATGTGCAAAGGCGCGAAATGAAACACACAGAAAGCAGAAGTAAAATATGATACAATAAATGGTTTAGAACGTCTGCATGAATAGAGAAAAGGCATATAGTTTAATCTCTTTGCTTTCTACATGATCATACGTCTTTATTGATAGTTGATATCAATAAATGTGCCCATCGTTCAGTACCTGTAAGCTAAGTCCGATACTCATCCTGGAGAGTACAGACATACTTCACATATACTTCATTCCACCTCCTTCCCTGTGAGAGAGCAAAAGAGTGAGAGAAACAGACAGACAGACAGACAGACAGATAGACAGACAGACATACCTGCAGAAAGAGACAGAGACAGAAAGAGAGAAGGGGTGGGGAAGCCAAGCGTTTGCAGTTTCAACACTATTATAGCTGGCTTCGCTTCGATGCTGTTATTTGTTAAGCCCACATACATTCATACCCAAATATTTCCATCATTACATTTATGCACTGTCTCTTGTTGCACAATCCCCCAGATAATGGCCTATGAATATGGTCTATAAATCTTTCCCTCTTCAGTTGATGGAATAAGTTGGTATGATCTCAAGGTGCGGTGTGATATGAATGGTATTGATCAGTTTGTATGTGCAGGTTTCTCGGTACGTTTTTCCTCTGTACAATAACTCATTAATGTTTTCTTTTGCATTGAAATGCATTCAAATCATCGAATATCAGTCAGTGAGCATGAGTACATCAGAGAGGGTACAAAAGGTGGAAAAAATGGGGAAATTTAGCAATAGAGAGACTGGGTCATTTTTTTTTTTTTTGATGCTCGAAATTCTGGGTCAGGCGCAAATAGCCAGCGACGATTGACCTCTTTCATACATGGGATAAGTGACTGACCACACAAACCTGGAGGTGTAGCTAGAACAAGTGGAGACTCCAATAGATAACCAATAATGCAGGATTCTTCTTTTTCCTCAAGCTCGATTTTTTTTTCTAGTTTTATTGTTTTTTCTTCTATTCTTGTCATACTGTATTCCTTTTTTTTTCTTTCTTCTATTTCTATTTTTTATTTTGCGTACATCTAGCCGTATAAGAGGGGGTGGAAATATACGATGTTATGAATTGCCCCTTGTTACATTATTCCTTGGGATCTATTTTTTTTTTTTTTGTATATTCAAGCATAATTCATGCTCAGACTAAGCAAAAGACACCCAAACCGTCACACACACACACACATACTATTTTTTTTTCATGCACAGTCAATCATTTTGCCTAAAAGACAAAAATCGTCACTTCGTTCTATTTTATCGCATACTAGAATAATTCATTTTTTTTTCTGAATGAATGGTAAAAGTAATTTCACCAACTGCCAATCAACCTTCCGTTCGTTTTTGAATTTCATTGGTATAAAGATTTAAGGCAGATATCGAACCGGGCCTCATTTTATCAAAAGATATAATCGATTATGAATTTCCTTACCACACAGGCTGCCATAGACTTACAATAGAAATCAACTACACAATCAATTATAACTCTTCACAAAACAGGGCCTTGGATAATACAGCGCAAGAAATAAAAAAAATTGTATTGCCATTGACAGACAACTAACCCAAGCCTATTAAAAAGGGGCGTGTCTATGCTAGCAACAACAATGATAGTTTTTTGTATGGGTTGCACCTTTGCATTGTATCTCCCCATCAGTGTATACTTGGTGATAAGTCATTGTCAACGATAAAAAAAGGAGATTGAAGAAGATGAAAACACTATGAAGAGAGACGAAGTTGTTTCCTTATCTCCAGAGATTTGGAGAAGAGTGTCAATGGCCATGAGTGATGAATTGCGTCATCAGTGCCCAATGGAATTGCGACGAAAAGTCGTTGGTAGACTTCCGCTGCTGCCACACATCCACCCTTCTGCAGCTCTCTGTCAATTATGTCGTCCGAATCCAGAATCAAATCAACATGCCAAGCTCCTTCGCCGGGTCTTTGGCATGTATGTTGGTTTGCTCGGCAATCGTTCCCGTATTTGTTCCGTCTCGTTGTCATTATTGGTGGGCGGCTGCCAAGTTTCGCTCCTCCGCAATGTAAGGGTGTCAAACTTGGAACAGGGGGGACGAGCATAATTCCATGCTCACATGCATCGTAGGCTGTTACTAGCGATCTGTCAAAAGTGGCGATGGCGAAGTCGAAGCTCGAAAAATGATACAGGATATTGAATATCAGCGAACTATATCAGCCGCGACATACAATGCGTTTCAAAACCATCATCAAATTTTATGGCATCATGGCATGAATGGTAGTTGAGGTGGGGGGGGGGGGGCTCTCGGGGAGGGGTGGAGGAAAGGGGCTGTCATATCGTTGTATATCAGGAGATCATCTTGAAATGGTGCTTTGGTGAATTTCGACTGTTATCATGCACCTGGATACAGCTCCCTTACATCTTCTTAACCAGCATTACTAACAACATCACTTTCGCTTTTGTGTTTATACAAATGTAATACTTTACTCATTCTTTTCAAGCTACCTTATTACCGGTCCGGAATCGTCCTTTTACAAACGGTGCAGCAATGGTATCATAAATCATCGGCACAAAGAAGATATTGTAATACAGAAAAAGAATTTGTAAGTGAAATCCTGAAAGCATAAAAACTACCGTATATAGCTAACAGGTACATTTCCATGCAATGAAGCCCTATTAATAAGGTATTCGCCGTAGGCAAACTATTCAACCAATCACGCGATTATACTCCTATACTTTGAGAAAATAAAAACAGGAACAGCAGGGTGAGAAATGTAGGGAAGAGAAAGATGTTAAAGAGTAAAATATTGCAATGGAGCGAACAAGAGAAGAAAAGGAGGGTACTTTAGAATGGCATGCAGTGAAAATGTCATTGTCATTAATCACTTTAGTGTAACACGTTTTCCCTTAATGTCTTTTTCTCAAGTAAAAATGAGCCATTCTTTGCTTCTATCCGCGAAAAGGCTAAAATATTCCAGAAATGACGAAGAAACAACAAGCATTAGAATAAAAACAGACAATGTGTGAGGCCATTAGCTGCTGGTATAACAGCAGACAAGAGCAGTGTGCAGGTAAATGGAGCAATGAATACAGCTGTGACGTACCTGAACGAACTGACATATCCGTAAAACAACGTATAAACACTAATATTTATGCATGCCGTGTGGCGCCTGAGGGGTTTCATTCAAGTTTATGGCATCAAAATCATCGGAGACGATATAGCCGAGGATTTCAGCAAAAACTCCAAAAGACACCTCCACATCAAGCGTGCCTGCTTGTGAAATGAAGTCGTAATCACAAACGGAAAGCGACCAGTCGGCAATTTGTATCTATGTAACAAGAGAGCAAACTAACTTGGTGACATGTACACAAATTGGAAAGAAATGTCTTTAATTTTCTCCTCCATTTTTCTCTCTTTCCATCTTATTTGTCTATCAAGTAATGCAACTTTCTAGCTTTCTAATCTGGTATCTTGTGCCTAAGTGAGAAAAAAACTAACTAAGCTGAAAAGTACGCAAAATTGAAGGGGACTTCATTCATTTCTCCTAATCTCTTTTTCTCCTCATCTCTTTTTCTCTCTCTATATATTCATCTTTCCATCTATCCATCTATCTATCCATCTATCTTTCTATCTTTCTATCTATCTATCTATCTACCTATCTATCTATCTATCTATTTCTATCTGTAACACTCATTGTATTGTTCTTCCTCTTTTTTACATACATAAGAATGTATGTTGTGGTAAGCCGCACTAAATCACTTCCGAACCTGATATGACATGACACGCAGCCTCTTAGGTTTCATTTCACAAAAGATTATACGACATCAGTTCTTGATAGAATCATAAGAACGGCAACTTCTCATAGAAGAGATCGATCAAGTGTTGAGCGACCACGATTTTTGTCATTACCACGACACTGGCCATTGCAGCAAGAGTTACTATCACCGCAACTTTTTTTTTTTAATGAAATAGGGCCCGGACTTACCGTGTTTTGAATGCCTATTTCAGGTGGATATCTTGATGAATTAATTCTGATTTTCGCGGTGTTTCCAATTTGACTATGTAGGTAGCATGCAAAAATCCTGAAAATGTCACTAACCAGAAATGATAGCATTAAAAAAATCCTCTTGAAAAAATTTGGATCCCGATCATGGCTCGGATCACCAGATAAAATGTAGCCACTATGCCCTTTCCACGACGGCAATTAAAATCAATTAAAAACTTATTGAATAAATTGCAAATATACTACCAAACAAGCAAATGTACATACATACGGACAAACTGATGGTCCAAAAACATAGCGTTCTTGGTGGAGTTAAGTACATTTCCCGTATCTTCTAACCTTGATGGCAAAAACTCCCAAACAGCGATGTGCGCGCGCATGAATATTTGAAGTGGGACTGCGGGACTTCCCTTGCTTTTTTTTTTTTTTTTTTTTGGTGTGTTCTATTTCCTTTATTTTCATCCACGCAGTCCTACAAAATCGAAAATGCCCGAGGATTGCTTTTTGATGTTGATTGCACGAGTAAAACCACACACACCCACCACCAAACTTACTCCACCCTATTCCCCGGAGACAGCATAACCTACTTTAGATCCATACGGAGTGGTTGAATATCTTATCTAGAGGGCTTTCGGTAGAAATCTTAGAACTTCTTGAACACGTGAAAAGAATAGACGGGGAGTGTGGACCACTAAACAAGGCCAGCTCACATCGACGAAACGTAGTACGGCGTAGGGAATAAACTGGAGTATGATGGATGGAGCATGGCGCTTCTGTTACTGCCTACCCAAACTTTGGAAGACAAGAGAGAGATCGAGAGAGCAGAGAGAGAAAGAGAGAGAGAGTGAAAGAGATTGAGCGGCTTGGGGCGACGTATTTGCATTTACTGACTAAAGATTGAGATTAGCTTTACTTTCGGCTGTGCCTGTATGTCGATCATCCCCGGAAACAAGCATGTCGCACCATCGATCACAGTGGCAGTTAACGCATTTTTCATAACTTGTTGCGTCAGTTTAAGCGCCCCCCCCCCCACACACACACATACAAACGTACAAACGTACAAACAAAGCGTTCTGCTGCCCCTGTAATGAAGTACAGATATACATCAAAAGACCTTTATATCATAATGAACCTTTTACCCAAGCCCGTTGTTTGCTATTTGAATCTATACTCAATTCCGTTGCATGCATCATAACACACATTCAATAGGCATAAAAATTGCCTTTCCTCCTTAAACAGTAAGGTCCTACATACTCGTAATGTTGCAATTAGATGTTATTACATAGATAATAAACCGTCTATCTGATGGTTAAACTATCCCGATGTGTATCGTAGATAATGTTTTATGAGAATGTACCTATACTGCTGGAAGGCAGGTCAAGGAATAATTGGCCGAATTTTGTTGCTGTTGTTATTTTGATTTTTAAGGTGCGTGTCGTTCGGTTGTGAATGTTTACGCCAAGTCTTTTAAAAAGAAGTCTTTTAAGCCTGATAGATTCTTTCACAGCCTGCCACTCTTAAAGCTTAAAGAAAGCGGAGTGAAATCAAATCATCGATGCTGGTAAAACTCTTCCCAGAACCGATAACGGTTATCAGAAGTGTTTCGCAAAGCATTCGGACATGTCGGATACTACAGTACATATACAGCTAAAGATCAACTCTGTCACAGTGGTATGAGGATCAATACCGCCACAGTCGTCATGGTTTTGTTGGTCAATATTCCACGACAATTTTCATAGATCCAGAAAACGCAGGGAGCTAGCGAGAATGCCTACCTCAGATATAGCATTGCCCTGGTTGTCCACTGTTAAATTCTCCAGCAGACCGAATCTTAGCATCACCACCATGCTGAATCGTTTCACGCATGAAATTTCGAGATCAGAAAGACAATAAATTATACAAAGACTCTGATAAATTATGCTGTCAGTCCATCGTAATATCTTTTTATATTTTTGTAAAACTTGTCTAAATAAAAGCTGCAGTGACGGGTTCTTCTGGTTGATTTAACGATAAAAATTGAAGACGATAACATATTGACGACTAGAAATGTCGCTATGGCGACTGGTATGCCTCCGCCATAATGCATGGTTCTCCTAATAGTACAATGTCTTGGCATTGTGTGATGATAGTTTTACATAATTGGCAAAATTTAAAATGACAGGCTTGTAACAAATATGTTGAATGTTCACTTTCCTTGAACTACGTATAATTGGATGAATGGCTATATTGTTTAAGAGTGCAGATATTTGGGGATTTGAGGGTTTTTACTTGACCCTTTGATAAGTTTATGCCTTAAGTAATTTTCGAAGTATAATTGTATAATTATAATTGTAAAAGTATAATTGGAGCTTTTCCTAGCTCCTCATCCAATTACGTGGCTGAGTTGTGGCAGAGTTTGTCTAATTGTATAAAACTGGATTTACACGCACTTTAACATTGCCCATCTGTATTAGTGTTCAAGTACTACAATAAAAAATGGTAATTTAACTCTGGCTGTCCGTCTGTTCAAGCACGGCTTATAACGGCGGCCCTCTGCATCATATGTATATATTATATATTGTACTGTGAATTAAGTCATTATTGGCCATATAAACATTTTGTATGTTATTTAACGTTTCATTTGTCTTTATACAAAATATGACTTACTATGTAATATGTCAATAATTTTCAGAATTGTATTTGTGTAATTGAACCTGCCTTTGTTATTTTTGTTATTCTGAAAGAAAATATGAAATGCAGAATATAAAATCTTTTCATATTAAAAGAAAATATATTAAATATTTGCGTGCGTTGTTGTTGGTGTTGTTGTTGTTGTTGTTGTTGCTTTGGTTGGACTTTCTTTCGTGGTTTGTTGTTATATTAAAGTAGATACCTGCTCTGATTTCCCTGAAATGCATTTCTCCGCGTGTAAATGGCATTAACCATAATGATCATGCACATAATTTAGTGATACGATAATGGATAACTAAGTAGTGGTCAAGTCGCCGCGGAAGGAACTCGGAGGTTGCATGAATAACTCATGCTCTGGTACACCTTTTTACAAACTTCCGCCTGCCGTCAAGGACGGGATGCGTGCGTATAAGATATCGAGGGTTCCAACTACGGCCTTATAAGATACACGCAAGGGACGAATCACATCTGTTGTGGACAAGTGTGCGCGTCCCATTTTGTAGGTTGACGGATTCTGATGAGCTGGAAATTCGGTCTAATGAACGCATTGTGCACGTGCTTTCCATGAACAACAACAATGATTCTTTTCTTCTTTTTCCCCCATTTTGCACCGCTGCCTCGTGCGTTGCCACATCTGGAAATCAGCTAGCGTAATACCACAGTAGTTGAGTGGCGTGCGTGCTGAATTAATAAATGCGCCGAAGATCGTCAAAACCGCCAGCGACCTTTTGCAAGGAACCTTGCGGGAGGAACAATAACGCGGAAGATCGACTCTTGTCAGGTGCTACTTTAAAAGATCAACACGTATCACTGAAAGTGAGACTCGCAAGAGAGATAATTAGGCGATGAAGTTGTCGTCCGGTAAATACCATCCATATATGCCACCTGAAGAGAGAAATTTCAATAGCGATGAGTGGATTATCTGGTATTACCTGTCTGTTCACTCCAAAAAGGGGGAACCTTTGAAAAGTATTAAAAGGAACGTCCGTTTCCATTACATGGGCAGCGTGTCAACAGAAAGGTATAGACATTATCCTTGTATTTGGTAAGGCTTCTAAAATGTCATTGTAAGTCAGTGCAGCGCCGTCTTCCACACGTCACCTGCAAAGAGTCGTATCAATACAGATAAGTGGATGGTTTGGCATTATCAGTGGGAAGTAAAAGCTATACCTAAGTCGAGAGGAATGATAATTATGTCTAGATTACATCGGCAGAGTGTAAATAGAATTGAAGCACAGTTAGTGTGTGAAGTGCTTCAAGTTTCCCCTAAAGGCGAACAGTAGTAAGAATTTCTACTTATTCTGTAAACTATACGGAGCTTGTTTTTTCCGAGAATGTCTTGTAAAATTATATGCCAAAGAGAGAGAGAGAGAGAGAGAGAGAGAGAAGAAAACATGTCATGACTGCTTGGGGAAGGAGAGGGAGAAGAAATGAAAAAAAAAAAAAACAACAACAACACATCATGTCCGACATGGTGTTTTGTTAGTGTCTTTTACTTCCTTCTTTTGTTTTTTTTTTCAAACTTTTTAGCGCTCCTTGGACTATTTTATTATTTCCATGTCAACATAATACAAAACACAAAGCATTCAACCATAATTTCCTTTTTTCTTAACATTTCTCTCATAAAAATTTACACAAACAAATGTTAGAGTGACTGCCACTTTAAACTGAACTTGTTGAGAGTACCCGATACAGAATAAACATATCTCTCATCTACATAATAGTCAATATTTTTTTTTCTTCATAGAGTTAAACATAGGGACTTTGTTTTTTAACTTTTGTACGAACAGTCGTTGCTTAATCAAAATCACAACACAATTTAGAGCATCATTTCTCTTTTCTTTAAAACCAAAAATAATATTTTCCAGGCTAAATTTTATCTGTGCTCTAGAACCTTCATTTATCCATTTTTCAATTTCATTCCAGATTGACTTACTAGTTTCACATTCGTAAGAGAAATGTACAATATCTTCCGACAACTCTTGTTTACAAAACGAACATTTGTCACTACTAACTTTTTTCATCTTATACAGTTGCTTATTTAAAAACAAAATCCTATTTACTATTTTATACTGAAAATATCTCACCCCAATGTCCACAGTAAAACGAAATATCATAATATGATACTTTTCCATTTTAACAGTTTCAGGAGGACTATCCAAATGTCGTTCCCATTTAGAACATATTAAAGGTAAACATTTTGTTTTTCCAAGAAGAGCTTTATAAATACACCTACATCCTTTTAATTCTTGCAGTAGTATTCTAATATGTGATGGCAATAATGGACCTACAATATTTTGTTCACATCTTTGAAGATAACCACCAAACCGACATTTAATTACTTGACTTACCGAATAACATGACAGGTAATTAAGTTTCAAACTAAATTTCCGTTCACAACCTTCACGGGTCAAGAAATTTCCCTTGTTATCAACCAAATCATTAATATACCTCATACCTGTTTCGTGCCAAGATTTTAAAAATATAGTTTAATGCCCGATTTGAATAGAACTATTTCTCCACAATGGATAAATTAAAAAATCAGAACCCTCTGAACGACATAATAGGGACATGGCATTAAATACATCTTTCCAAAATGGATTTGCAACTTCGTGGGATAAAGTTGAAAAATATTCATCGCCAAACCCTACTTGAAATGGCTTTGTTATAAATGCCTGCATTAAATGACTGACATCATTACATGTTCCTAAAACCATTCTTCGAATCCATGTCAGTTTTAATGACATACTAAAATACTCTGGCATTCTAAGATCCCCCTCTTCATGTTTGTACCAATCACTTATTTCCTACTAATTTTATCTGGCTTATTCTCCCGTATAAAATGAAAAAAAAAAAATTGATATAAAAAGATGATTGAACTGTGGCAACAGTGATGATTTAACAACTGTCACTCTTCCCAAAACCGTAATATTTCGTTTAATCCAAGAAATCATCTGACATTTTACCCTATCAAAAATCCTATCATAATTATAATCCGGTATTTTATCAATTACAAGATGAAAATTTGTACCAAGATACCGGAAAGACTTCCTTCTTTTGTTGGTGTTGTTTTAGAAACAATCCAAATGCTTGGCACAAAACGTGAAAGAATCGTTTACCAAACTCTTCAAATGCGTTGGAAATGTCAGCAGCGTTGAAGATCTTTTATCATGTGAGGATGAAAACTTCTCTTCTTTATCTGCCTTTAGAATGATAGGATCCTCATTTAAAAGGTCCTATTTGGCATGGAAGATGAAACGACGGACATAATAGCACTGAACTTACAGTTTATCTTTAATGATAAATCGTGTCGTTTGAGCGCCGGAAGATACGAGACCGAAAGCGTTTTCAATAATATGCATTCATAGCGTACTGACTATATAGATTGAAAGGGAAACTCCCGAGGATTTTCAGACTTTTACAGTGGAACAGCTTTAAGTTGGTTACACTGGTTACAGAGTTTCAGAAGTTATGATAATTGGAATAAGGCATAAGAATGTGTTCAAAATTGATATCAAATCACAATGAACATGGATAATGACATAGCAGTTTCATCATAAGAATGCATGAATATAAGAAAGGCTCAAAGAAGCAGAACAAAAGAAGAAAGCATGCATAAATTCTACACAGATGACCTTGTTAAGTAAGCGGTACTGTAATGAAATTGCATTTCTACATTTCCGAAATTTATGAGCCTCATATTCTCATATTGAATTGAATTGAATTGAATATTCAATTCTTGAATTGAATTGAATTGAATATTCATGCATTATTATGGTGAAGCTGCATCCTTGTTCAGTGAAATTTGTTTTTGGTTTTCAGAGTATTGGTTTTTCTGCTTAAGGACCACAATTAATTCCACAAATCTAAACAGGAGTTGCCGATCTATGTACTATATGATGCGAAATCATGAAAATCGCCTGGATTTACACTTTAAGTCTTGATGACAACGACGAAGGTTCATAACAATAGCTGTAGATGCCATATTGGTGTGTGTCTGGATGTACTTTATTTTGTACCTTTATCAGTTATAAAGACTTAGATTGGGTACCTGCTAGACTAGATGTATCTACAGAAAAATGTCATCAACTATGAATCAATTTGTGCTGAAAGTATGATGGAGTGGCTGACTCACAAATCTATGTATATTCAGGAAAAAGTAACCACACCAGACAAAGCAAAAGCAAATTTAAGGTATTTTATAGAGAGATGACAGTAAGAAATAGAAAGAAAAATAGAAAATAATGATATACATAATCTGTCGCGCTCTTTACGTTTTTTCCCCTACAGAAATACATTCTGCCCTCAAGTAAATCATGTTGTCAAAACTTCCAATTCTCTTCGAAACAGTGATTTATCTTTTGTCTCAATCTCATGGCCAGAGGCGGCGATTATTCCGAAGCAGTCGCCGTCCTATACGGCCATTGAGCCGTCCGAGGAAACGATTTAAATATTTCTTTTGAGACTTTAATGCCAGCTCAGGAACGTATACCTTTATGTCTCTCAACCGGAGGCGCTTTTGTTTTCGAAGGAAGACGTACCGAGTTTTGCTAAAAATAAAAAAAAAATAAAAAAAATCTATCATTCCGGAATCTATGATTAAGTACTCTTTCTCTTTTAGAAGGTTATTGACATTTCTGCAAACATTTATGAAGGCAGATGTTTGCATAATGGAGCGGTAATAACATAAGCCCACAGTTAATTGAGTGATATGCCTCCGT